>NW_023417737.1:10029-11837 GCF_002922805.2 Oryzias melastigma | reverse complement strand
TAAAAGTATAACATAAGACAAAAGTCAAAGTATAAAAGTGTAACATAAAAAAAACTAATTCAGTACAAAAACCCTTCAAGGGTAGTAGTAACAATGTAGTCACAGTTTATTAGTGTAATAATAACAATATAATAGAACTATGGAAAAATCTTTGAATAAGATTCACCAGATTTGCACCGATTCAACATTCAAACGGTCTACAGCAGTCCTGTCAAACTCAAGTCCTCGAGGGCCGAGGTCCTGCTGGTTTTCCAGAAACTCCGCCTTAACTGCTGCTGATTACCTGGATCAGGTGTGTTTAGCCAATAAGAAGCTTCAATGGCAGCTTGGTTGGGAAACGTGTAGGACAGCGGCCCTCCAGGGCTGGAGTCCAACACCTGTGGTCTACAGTCTTCCCACTGTGATTAGGTGTGGTAGTATCAGATAATGGCAATCCAGTATGAACACTGTATACTACAAGCTACGTACACATGCGTACTGTGTTCATAGCATGAGGCACAAACACCTTTACTGGGGTCGACTTGTACAGGTGCTGGAGGGTCGTAGAGAAGATCAGCCACATCTCAAAGAGAGCGCTGATCCCCTAAGGCTCGTACGGCCACCTATAGAATGTCATGAAACTAGAACGTACCATTCTAAGTGTATCGGGAAGTGTTGTAAGGATAATAGAAGTTAACTCATGAGGTATGAGTGATGCTGTCGTACGGCCACCTTATGCCCCGCTATACTCGTTAGTAAGGTGTGAGGACCACTACAGACCATGTGTGAATGCCGTATAAAGGTGTGCACGTAAGTGCACGTAAGACACCACCAGGATATTCATAGAAACAAAGTTATCCTCCAATATCGTCCTCTCGAAAAGTCAGGCTGCACATGTGAAACATTTCATCTCTCTGTGTAATGTTTCTAGAAGACAAGAGAAGTCTAGACACCATAACTCAACTTTAAGACCTGATGAATGAGAATCTTCTGGTCATGCTATCGTTAGCACATCAGCTAAACATGAAGCAGTCGGCTGTGGACTCACCCCGATGACGATGATGCTCTGGATGGAAACATCTCCTTCTACCTGTATAGCACGGACCTGCTGCACAGGTAGACGGTGTTTGAAAGTGTGAAACTCTTTCCCGTTGACTTTAACCTGGAACAGGACATGTTGAACGTGAGAAGAGGGGTTGAACGTCCATAAACCTGCTGCAGTGTGAGCCGTCTGACCTCGTAACCCTCTGCGCCGATCCCGATGAGTGTCTCGAAGGCGTGGCCCTCGGTGAAGGGCATCCTGCGGATCTTCTCCTCCGACTCCCAGGACCCGTCCTTGAAGGCGTTGAAGACCACTTTGTCCCAGCCGTCAAAGCGGGGGTTGAAGTGCAGGGCGATGTCGCCCGACTCGGACTCGCTGCACCGCAGGTTGATGTGGAACCTGGCCACGCCCAGATAAGATAGGAGATGAAAGACAAGTGCAGGTGGAGCCAGGAGCACAAAGGAGGAGAATTCTGCTGCAGTGCTTTCATGTGTTTGAACATCCAGATAGGACTGTTTTCAGAAGGGGTGGAGAAGCCTGTGATACGGAAGTGTCCAAACAGAGAGACCCACCCAGAGAGATTACTGAAGGTGTTCCTGCAGCTTTAGGGAGGCAAAAAGGCCCCGAACAGAAATCTGGTCATGAGTCACGGAGAACTCCAGTTTGACTATAGAATGGACCTAATGTTGAGAAACTGAGATGTTTGCGTCTGCAGACCTGGAGATGTCCTTAGGAATGGAGCCCAGGATGGAGATGGACATCCCTTCTCTCAGGCCTCCACGGATCG
>NW_023417737.1:0-1461 GCF_002922805.2 Oryzias melastigma | reverse complement strand
CATCAGCTTCAGTGATTTCAGCTTTTAATTTCAGCATCTTCAGCTATTAGCACTAACATTTTCAGCAGCCAAATTCAGCTTCCATCATTCACACTATCATTATCACAGGTAATGCTATACATCTAGTTCATAATTATGTTAAAAAGTTAGGTTTTTAAAGTTTAAAAATGTAGTTTTAGAGTGTTCAATAAACGTTCATCCTGTTCGGCGTGCGACCTAAGGTGTGTTTTGGATTTTGTCCTCCTGTGTGACTGAGCTTGTGTTTGGGGGGGCTCACCCTGGATGATGGCCAGCAGGATGACGATGACGAAGAAGAAGAAGGTGATGTCAAAGACCACGCGGTACAGCTCGTACTCGTCTCCGGCCGGGTCCTCGATCTCGTCTCCGATGCCGCCACCGGCGCGGACGCCGACGTACATGTGGAAGAGGTAGCACTATGGGGGAGGGGCGAGAATGTAGCCTCACAGAGAGGAAACCCCACCCCCCCACAGATCAGCTGCCAGACGCTCACCGTCATCATGTCGTCGCACTTCATGTCTGGCTCGTCCTCGTCCTCGCTCTTGTTGTAGAACTTCCGGAAGAAGTTGAAGGCCACCACGGTGTAGAGGTACACCACCACAGCCAGCAGGCCCACCGTCATCACCAGCTGCACACAGCGCACGCCGTCAGCACACGCACTCCCCGCCGCCACACGCCACGCCCGCACACTTACCTGTTTGCCGTTGTGGGTGACCGAGGACAGGATGGTGCGGAGCGTTTTGACCCCCATGGCGATGTCCAGAAGGTGGCAGGCGTAGAAGAAGTTGTTGTAGTGTCCCAGCATAGACATCAGCATGTACCAGACCAGGTAGAGGAAAGTCTGCGGGGTCATCGAGGGAGGGGGTTAGGTCTGCAGACATCTGTAGACATCTTTCCTGAACGCGGTTTTAGATTTCAGAGTTTGATGTTTTCTGAATTTACTGGGAATGAATCTCAATTCTAATATAAAACACGGATGAATCCGGTGCAGTCTGTGACTCCGCCCCTCCCACACACTCTATAGTCACACTACCAGCCGCAGGTGGTTCTTTGTTCTCAAGATTTTTACTTTTGTAACTCATTTCTTAAAGGAGTCCTTGTCCTGAAAATGACATCATCAAACTTAACAAAGTTCTGTCTGTTCTAAAACTGTAGCTGGTGGGAGAGAATCTTTACACTTTTTGAATTAAAAGGAAAACCAAACTCTTCAATAGATGGTGTCAAATTTCTCCATTTTTGACACTCTTGACGAAATGATCTTTGTGTGGATCAAAACCTTATTTCCTCACTGAGATTTTTCTCATTCCAGTGACTCCGTCTTTGCATTCATGAGTTTTTAGATTTTTGGACTTTTTTTTTTAAAGCGACAGGAAACTTTTTCTGAAGATACAAGGAAGATATGAGCAGTCATTGTCCCTCCCACAGACTCACAAGGGGATTTTT
>NW_023417736.1:10014-11846 GCF_002922805.2 Oryzias melastigma | reverse complement strand
AGGAGAAGATTAACTTGAGGGGGTGGAGCAGGACAGGCATGACAAGCTTCCAGCATTACCTCTAGCATTATTTAAGGTAATGCTATATGTCTAGTTCATAATTATGTTAAAAGTTATGGTTTTAAAGTTTTAAAAATGCAGTTTCAGAGTGTTCCTGACCTAAGTTGTGTTTTGGATTTTGGCCCCTTGTGTAATTGAGTCTGACACCCCTATTATAAAGTTGCGTGTCTGATAACAAAAGAACCAAGAAGTTATTATAGACACTATGAACTTTTTCACATTGATGTTATTGAGTTACTGTGATCGTAGTTAATGAAGCCTGACCATCTTATCTCTGAACATTCTGCTATCCCTTCCTCCTGTGTTTGTTCTGCTTGGGATGTCCTCTCACTTGGTTTCCTTTCAGCAGATGAAGAAAACTGAGCAGCTGAGCTCAGAGGTGAAAGGTCAGATTAGTGCTCCACTGAAGGTCAAATGATCCTCAGGAAGCAGAGCAGAGGAGAAAGGGCTCAGGTAAAAGAGTCCTTGAGGACTTGGAGGGCAGGCTGACCGCTCCTCTCAGGAGGAGATCTTCTTAAATGTACCTCGTTTCCATGACAACAGAGTGCTGCTCACCTGTAAGCATCCTGCAGAGAGACTCCGGATTAAACAAACAAAGAGACGGGCGCCTCCTGACTGAGAGTTCACGCTTGTGTGTACATGCACTCTAATGTGCACATGCACGTTAACGTGCACAGTGAACCCCTTCTATTATTTTAATAAAAACCCAACTCCTCATGTTCTTTAAGCAGCTTCTTGTGCAGATCTTTGCTGCTTTTGAAACAAATAAGAAAAAATATCGAGTTTCAGACACAGAATCTTCCTCAACCTGAAACCTTACCTGATTTTAGTCTTCTGTGAAAATATGATACAAATCTGACAAAGAACAGAGAAAACAGGAGCAGCTGTGGTGGTTTACTGACAGGAAGTGAAGGCAGCACAAGGCGCCACTTTCAGTCAGACAGGAAGTGGACTGATGGAAGTACTGTCTGTACAGACATCCAGGATCAGTTAAAGCTCCAGATTTGATCCGTTGTCCTGGTCTGTCAGGAGAAGGAGCAGGAATGTCTGTGATCTGAGCACGCTCACGGTTACCCAGAAGCACATGTGATCACATGATCTCTGAGTCCTTCTTTAGTGGATCATTACAACCTCAAACCTGTCAGTCACTTTTGTTGCCATGACAGCGACTAATGTATCAGATAGAACAATAGATTAAGTAAGAATGATGATTACAATAGTTAATCTCCATGGTAACCAGACTTTATGTAGACAGACTGTGAGTCAGAGATTCATTCAGACGGGTTTTCTAGAAAACTGGTTTATTTTGTGCAACACTTTTCTGGACTAAAGTCAAGAAAAAAAAAAAAAAGGAAATCCAAAGTATAGAAATCAAAGGGGAAATTCCTTCTTTTTAAAGTAAAGAACACATTATATCACCATCGCAGATTTGGTCTTCTGGAGGAAATCCTTGACGTTGACACATGTGATCTACATGCTTCTTTTATATGACACTGACCAATCACAAGCTGAGGTACGTCTGACACCACCAGCTCGTCATCAGAAGCATCACCGTCTTCATTACTGTGTTTGGGCTCGGACGTCTCCATCACTGACCCGCTGCCGTCATTCCCCTTTCTCCCACGTGTCTCAAACGCAACACAACTCCGCTCCGTGCTGCCTTCTACTCCGCAGATGATGTCATAGATGCAGAAGGATTTCCCGCCTCTCTGTCGTGGTGTCCATAGCGACAGATCACACAGAATCCCTGAGTGTTTTCTATCACCTCCGTG
>NW_023417736.1:0-1044 GCF_002922805.2 Oryzias melastigma | reverse complement strand
TCCGGCTGCAACCTAAGGTGTGTTTTGTGCATTTGAGTGTGACACCCCCGCTGTATCCTGACATGACCTCTGTTCTGTCCACCCACATTTGCCCTACTCTAGTATCATCTGTGAAAAAAACAATTAAAAATGGAGGGTTGCTGGTTTAATTTCTGCCTTCTTTAGGCCACATCTCCAGTGATGGAAGGCTGTCGAGTCCAAACTGTGAGCCGACCTCAAACTGTCAGAGCCGAGTTTTAACTCGACCAGAGTGACAACAGCATCCAGCTCAGAGCCTACAGCATGACTGACATGCTGGCATCAGTGTGTATGTGTGTGTGTGCGCGTGCATGTGTGCGTGGTGTCAGTGCATGATGGCAGCAGCCTGAGCCAGCGGATCGTCTCAGCTCAGTGACAGTGTGCCTGTTACTCCGTGAATGAGTGAGGGGAGCGTTTTCTAATGAGCTCCATTCAGATGAGAGTGTGCACGTGCACATGCACGCATGCATCTATCTTTTTAAGCTCATTTCACTTTCAGACCTCTCCTCCCTCGGAAATGGAGCTGCACAGATCCAGAGTTGTTGTTGGAACCAAACCACGAGATTAAACAACGGGAAACCAAAAACAAACCATAACCACGAATCTGAATGATGATCGAGCAGAAACATAACTAATGGTATCGGTGGGTGATAAAAATGATCAGCATTTACGTTGATGAGCATGAACACATCAGTGTTGTCTGTAACTGCAGGAACAAGCCGTCACTACACCTGTGAATACCATAAAGACACACCTGAGACATGATCCAAGTCTGAACTCCAACACTAATCCCTAAATACTAAAAACTATCTAGTGCTCTGGATTTTAAAAGTAATTCAGACGCCATGCTCACTACTTTTCTTTTGTTTTCTAAATGCCAGATATGACGTCACTGATTTCATGAAGTAAATATGGAATAAATACAAACATTTCACGACGTTTATTGGTGACTCCACTCTGTTCTGATAGTGAAAATGTGGTTTATGTCATGACTACAGAACACGTAGCGACCCAGACGCTGGAACC
>NW_023417735.1:10763-11863 GCF_002922805.2 Oryzias melastigma | reverse complement strand
ACCTTGTGGTTGTCCACATGCTCCAGGATCTTGCTGCAGAGCAGGTCAGCAGCACTGTTGGAGGGAGCACAGGCCAGGATGCGGCAGGAGGTCTGGAACTTCTCGATCTGCTTGATGGCCTCCACAACAGTCACAGTTTTACCTGAACAGACCAAAAGAATATCACATCCCAAACTCGTGGAGAACTTTGGATTTCTCTTTTTTTCCAGCTGATCAAGAAAAAAAATTCTCAAGTCCTAAATTATGTAACTATTGGAACATTAACATGCTGGATTGAAATGTTTAAAAGTATGTGGGCTTTTCTGAGAAAAAAAGACAAAAACAGACTGAATGAAACAATCAGGTTGTGCTGGAGGAATATGAGAAATGACAAAATGTGCTTCAAATTCATAAAATAAGGGACGGTTACTTTTAACCCCGTTTCTTTGGGTTCTTTTTGGCCTGATGTAAAACTTTCAATAGTTTTATGAGGGTTCTTTTCATATTTTTCTTGGCGGTTTTAGAGGCAGCCTAACAAAACTCCATAAAAAAATTATTTAACAGTACTCAATATTTCTTGTTTGTCTTATGTTTTATTTTTGGGTACATGATAACCATATTTTAGAATAAGTCACGTATAGTTTGGTGCAAGTTAGATGTGATTTTTTTAATAAATAGCAACAACCACTAGAGGGAGCTGTAGGTGTGTATCAGACAAACAACAAGATTGTTTGAGTGTCTTGGTTTCTGTACCAAATGAAGCATGTAATTTAGTTTTTTTAAGGGCGGAAATGGGTAGTAGGAGGTGCAAAAGCTGTATTGTTGGTTAGATTCAATAAGGATGCAGAAGAGAGAAGTGTGGTTTCTTAATGCAGATGGCGCAAGAGGCCCATCAGTAATGGCTGTCTCATTTACTTTGTACCACAGCTAAAAGGCTCTCTTGAAAATGTGTGACTTTAGGAAGTTTTTTGTTTCTTTGTCACTAATGTGTTTGAAAGTGAACACCAGGAAAAAACGTAAAGAACGCTGTAACCCTTGTGCTAACCTAGACATGTTTACATTAAAAGTGGGGTCATCTGGACCCCAAAGGACAGCGCACTGAACTTTTTTTTTTTTTTTTT
>NW_023417735.1:0-1322 GCF_002922805.2 Oryzias melastigma | reverse complement strand
AAATCAACCGGGAAATGTTTCCGAAAGCGGATGATGTGCAACCTAGTGAAGGCACGTCGTGTTTGGATTAAAAAAAAAATGAAAAGGCTGATCGCTTTATATTTCTGAGCAGTCCACAAGGGCGGCGTCTGTGTCTGCACGTGTGAAACAGATGACCGCGGGGAAGACGGTTGAGCAAATGGAGGTCAGCGAACGAATCTAACCCTCCATGAAACGGAGGAAACGAAACCTAACTAACAAACAGGACGAAACACGCGACTACGACTAATCTGATTATTATGACGTACGTGATAAATGTGTCAGAGAGCAACGTCGACGGTAATCGGTGTTATCTTAAGGTAAACTAAGGGGCGTTTAAAGACTTTGACGATCCTCCCAACAATAGAATAGCAAAAAATATAACAATCATGATGACAGTAAAACAGTTCTCAATATTAAAAATGAATTAATTTTTTTAAACTGTTGTTTAGAATTTTTTTGCCTTTGTTTAAATGCTTTATTCCACTTAAATATTTCTCAAAGATCCTATATAATGCCTAATCATTTTTTTTTTTTACTTTTTATGTGTATTATAATATGAATTCCTCACAAAAAACCAACACCAAAGTGGTATTTTGCTTCATTCACACATCTCTGAGCATTGATTCAAGCATGCTCTCTGAGCACCAGCCCCTTCTAGGAAGAGTCTGCTACCAGCACCGCCCTCCAGGCTGCTACTGACAATCAGATACCTCAATGCAAGTAGATGGTCTCCTATGGAATGCCCAAAGTGTGGGAAAAAGTTGAAATATGATGGCAACTTCTGTCTGATCAAGTCAATCACATTTTAACTTAAGTCAAATAAATTAATAAAACAATAAATGCAAGAACATGAGTAATTCAAAACATTAGTTTCTTCTTTCCTGAAACCAATAAGAAAAACAACAATGTAGACTAAGGGGTAGGCAACCCTGGTCCTCGGGTGCCACCTTCCTGCTTGTTTTCCAACATACCCTGCTCTGGCATGTTCTCATCAACTGGACACACCTGAACCAGGTAATCAGTCATGAGTAGGGACTCATGACAAATCATGATTGATTACCTGGTTCAGGTGTGTCCAGCCAATGAGAACATGCCAGAGCAGGGTATTTTGGAAAATAAGCAGGAAGGTGGCACTTGAGGACTGGGTTGAGACCTGTATTTCTGTGTAATTCTTTTATTCTTTGGCCACTAGGGGGAAACAGAGGTTCGTTTTTGCTCAGTGTCTGCAGGCTGACAATGTGGTTGCTGTCTTTGACGTTTTTACTTGTACACTAAATGTATCTGCAGCATTTACTTTGAAT
>NW_023417734.1:10641-11866 GCF_002922805.2 Oryzias melastigma | reverse complement strand
GTCGTTATTTTTGCGCCGCTAATGTTAGCTTGTGGCTATAAGCGCGCCAACACAGCTCTCATCCAGGGGGAGAGAATTGGTTGATCTGTGTCAGAATTGTATTTCTAATGAGCTACTGCATAAAGCGTGTCTTTAAAAAATGGCAGACTTTTTGACTTTCGCTTAAAACTTCATTAACGATTTTACCATTGAAAAAAAATATGTTTTTTAATTGTATTTTGTAATTTTTGTACATGTGAAAATACAATTTCAAGTGCACACAGTTACAAAATGAATTGAATGACACAAATTGGATGAGACTATTTTAGCTCCATATGTTTCTTTTCCCTAACCTCTTAATCTAAATAATACTTGATATATCGTATTGAAGTATGAAACTTGCTGAACTTTTTGGGAAAATCACCATCCTGCACTTTCAGTAAACTCACCCAGCTTCTCCCTTTGGCTGCATTCTTTAAAATTCTCCCCCACACTGATAGTAATGAGTGAAAAACTCTCAGCCCTCTGCTGTCTTATCAGCATTTCGTGAGTCCTGTGTGGAATTATCCCAGAGACGAGGGAGGAAGGTCGACGATAAGGCATCTGCAGGTTTGAATCATGACCACTGCACAAGCGTATGCAAAGCACGACTTCGGCCAGGCGGCGTGGAACGCTCCTCCAGCCTTGTTTCTGTACCAGAGCACTGACTCTAGTGGATTATGTGAGCCACATGAGTAAATGAAACCCAGGGAGAACCGTGAATGAGAGCGTGAGAACACGGCTTTACAACTGGTGGAAGACGCAGGGACCAAAGGTTAGGAGTCACAAGCTTCTGAATCCTCTATAAACATCAGATATTCGTGGAGGGATTTCATCCCTGAGGGTAACATCTGGAGCTGAGTCAGATGTCCGCAGATAATTTTTCTTTCGTTTATTATTCATTGCCAGTAATATCTTCAGACGGTCTTTTGTTCTTTTGAGAAGCTTCCTTATCCTTATCGGCTCGCCAGGCAGTCTGACCTTGCTGGAAAAGGAACACTAAACAAAGATGGAGTCTGTAGTGGGAACAGTGCTGTGGGGCTGCCACAGTTTTAATAGTCGACTAATCGACAATTAAAAAACTCGACCACTAATTTATTAGTCCATTAGTCAATACTTTATATTACATGGAGTCAGGGTGTAGTAAAGTTGTAGTTGCTAGCTTTTTTTTTAGTTTGGCATTTATTAGGGTTTTTTTTTTTTTTTT
>NW_023417734.1:9483-10294 GCF_002922805.2 Oryzias melastigma | reverse complement strand
AAATTAAACTTTAGCTAATATCTCAGCTTCATGCTAGCTATTTTGGCTAATTTCTGACATATCCTTTTTAGGTTAATTTGAAGTTTAGCTAATATTTCAGCACCATGCTAGCTATTTTGGCTAATTTCAGTTTTCTTTTCAGTTTATTGGGTTAATTTGAAGATTAGCTAATACTTCAGTTTCATGTTAGCTATTTTGGCTAATTTCTGACATATCCTTTTTAGGTTAATTTGAAGTTTAGCTAATATTTCAGCATCATGCTAGCTATTTTGGCTAATTTCCGTTTTCTTTTCAGTTTATTGGGTTAATTTGAAGTTTAGCTAGTATTTTAGTTGCATGCTAGCTGTTTTGGCTACTTTAGGATTTTTGGGGGCTAATTTGAAGTTTAGGTAATATTTCAGCTTCATGCTAGCTATTTTGGCTACTTTAGGATTTTCTCAGTATTTTAGGCTAATTTGAAGTTCAGCTAATATTTCAGCTACATGCTAGCTATTTTGGCTAACTTAGGTTTTTTCAGTTTTTAGGCTAATTTGGAGTTAAGCTAATATTTCAGCTTCATGCTAGCTGTTCTGGCTACTTTAGGATTTTCTCAGTATTTTTCGGCTAATTTGAAGTTCAGCTAATATTTTAGCTACATGCTAGCTATTTTGGCTAATTTAGGATTTTTTAAGGTTTTTAGGCTAATTTGAAGTTTAGCTAATATTTCAGTCTCATGGTAGCTATTTTGGCTAATTTAGGATTTTTTTTTTGGTTTGAGGCCAAATTAAAGTTTAGCTAATATTTCAGCACCATGCTAGCTGTTTTGGCTAAT
>NW_023417734.1:6073-8806 GCF_002922805.2 Oryzias melastigma | reverse complement strand
GAATCGGCTCTTTCGAAACTTGATTTGTCGTTATTTTACCATATCGTTGCACAAAATAATGGTTTAATACTTTAATGTGTAGTGTACATGAGAAGACTTAGAATTGCAACATTTTTTTGCATTTCTGACATAACAAACCATTCTTTTGTTAAATATTATAATCAAATCTTGGCATGTTAGCTCTTTTGTTTTGTTTATTTTTTTATCACTTAAGCTTTTAATGAGTTTTTTTAAAGAATTAAACATCAGGCAACCCTACAGCCCTGAAAGAGATACCGTAGGTTGAGAAAACGATGGATCCTCCACGTATTCCACCCATAGCTGAGTCCCTAATCGGTTGAGGCGATGCTGTTACCTCGCCAATGTTCTGATATTTGAAGTCATTTCGACAAAAATTTCAAGTAAAAGAACACAAACTAGAATTTGCATCACATAATCCTGGTGAACCGATATTTAAAAACTTAAAGTCAAACAAGAAGGTGGTTTGAAAAAAAATATCAACAAATGAAGAGTTCAACTATAAAATCGCGACTTCAAGATCTTCAGCTAGATGTTCATTTCAATTGTGTTGATGATTGAATTGATTTGAATTCTCTCACTTTTTCTGTTTTCTATTCTTTGGTTTTACATTCGATGACCCAGTTTCCGGACTTCAAAATAAAAGCCTAACTTTTAAGAACACAACAGAAGAGGCAATGTTTGTGTCACCCATAGAAGCCCAAATCATTATCCTTCCACCCCGTGCTTGATGTTTTATTTGATAGAAATGTATCAGGTTTTGGATCTAAAAGTTGTGAAGCCTCCTAGTTTGGTTCAGATCCAACTTTTTTTTGTATATTTTAGCACATAAATTCTCGCTGTGGCCGAAGAGCCGCAGATGTTGTTGTTTTGCATAGTTTGACTTGTAGGAGATGTTACTGGAATGCTCTTCTTGGCAAACTTTAGTGCTTTTGGTTTTACTAAAACCCAGATCATCATCTCAGTTAGCAGATCTTTCCTTTTTTGAAATTAAATATTCTGTTTAAATATTGTTTATGGTCTTATGATTTCTTTTAAACGAGTGTTGCAAAATGTAAAAAACCAAAGAAAAAGAAAAAGACTTTTAATGAATCCTTTAATAGTAGCAAGCAAAAACAAATAAATGAAATCCTATTTTATGAGAATTTGACACTTCAAACAGCCATCACTGATCATAAAGTCAGTCTCAAAATAGCTCAGTCCTGGTATTCCCATGAGACCTGTTATCTTCATAAATGTGGGATATGTTTAGGAAACCCATGTTATGAGTAAAAGATAATATCCAGGGCAGCTTCTTTGGATCGAAACACAAACTCAAGCTTCACATGAGGCTGTCACGACGCCCTTCAGCCCCAGTTTTAACCATTTGAGATCAGGGGAATGCGGCGTCCTCTGATCTGACGCCCAGTGAGGCTCCACAGACCGCCGCTGTCTGCAGATGCAGCCGTCCAGGAAGGTTTCCGTCGGACTCCGTCAGCCAGCATCAGAACTTCATCTTCAGGGTCCAGCTGTCAAACAGTCACTTTTCTAGATGATCTGAACCACAGAGGAGCACTAGGGGGGTAAAAATAGCAAGTCTAGTCCGATTTGTGTTCATTACTAATGTATTATGCAAAAAAGACATTTGTTTCTTCTTTTGCCAGTAAAATTCAAATTCTTTATACAGATTATTAAATGCTTTATTTTCCTAATAACTATAATAAATGTGACTACTTTTAGTTTTGTAAGCTCGAAATAGTAAAAAAAATATTGTATATTTTGCCATCAGAGCTGACCCAAGAAGTAAAAATAAAAGAAAAATAAACATTTATGTCATTTTATTTTGAAGTTTTTGAACCACACAGTAAAATAAATATTCTTTGATATTTTGCATATTTGACATTACTACTGATGGTTATTAAAGTATTTACTTGACAAAAATGACCAAAAATGAATTGTACTTTTTCTTAAATGTAAGATTTAATCATATTTGTGGTCAAAATATGATTTTTCAAAGCAGCAAAATATTTTTCTGAAGCTGATTTTCCATTTTTAATGGATTGCTGTTGGAGCGTTGATGTAAAACAGCGTTAAAGAAGAGTAAATATCAATAGGAATCATCCTGTACATTTTAGCGTTTATGACACAAGCTTTAATATGGGGGGAATTTTGACGTGTCAGAGCTTTAAGTTAGCATATTTATTAGTTCTTTGAAAATGTTTTCAAAGGGAAACACTTTAAAAGTTACATTTATTGGTTTAAAACTGAACCGTATGCTACACCATTGAACTGAATGGGAAAGTCAATCGTTACAAACTCCAGCTATGCTGAATTTAAAAACTAGGATTATTTGTTGCTTACTAGCAAATTAAATTTTTTCTTCTTTTTAAATTGTTTTTGCTTCTGTTGTTGGTTAGTTATATATAAATCATATATCAAAATGAAACAAAACTGTGACTCTAAAATTTATTTATTTATTTTTGAAACTTGTTTCATCCTTATGCTGATGTGATTTATTATGTAATAAAGAAAAATTAGTCAGGATGAAATTGTTAAAAACATTAATAGGAATTCCTAAAATCAAAACCAGATCTTGCAAATCTTCATTTGTCTTATTCCTTCTCCTTCGAACAAGCTCAATCCTGGTTGGCTAGCGTGGTTGCTATAGCAACGTGGACTCAGACCGACTCGGACCAATCGCTGCTACTTGCTCCAACATCGTCCGTATCGCAAAAA
>NW_023417734.1:0-2931 GCF_002922805.2 Oryzias melastigma | reverse complement strand
ACAGACCTTTGTTGGTTTCACTAGTCGTTCCAAAAGCTGCAGTGGTGACCTTCAGTGGTTTCCATGACAGCAGACAGTCAATACCTGAGAGGTTTAACGCAAAAATAAAATAAGGTTTAGAAACATTTTATCTCCTATGGATGCAGATTTCTTTAGGTAAAGAAGGAATAGCGACATCTTCAACTTTGCAACTACATTTACAGAGTTGCCACACTTTATAGGTGGAATATTTCAGGTTATTTTGAGTGAAAGCATTCCCTTAGGATGATAAAGCGATGGTATTATCAGAGTATTTATGTCTGCTGGAGCGCTGCAGGAGTTTGGCAGCAATAATGCAGACGCTCATATGAATACAGCTTCGTTATCGATGCCTGTTATTGCCTGTGCAGTCTCATGGGTAAGTGGCGATGCTGGAGCCTATCCCAGCTACTTTAGGGCAAAAGCAGGTCACATCCTGAACTGACCGCAAGTCTACCGTAGGATCACAGAGGGACAATCGGAACCGTTTAGAGTCACCAATTGGCCTGTAAGGCATTTTTTAGGGCTGCGGGAGGAAGCTAGCATGCTAACTCCACGAGCCCAGATTGGATTTGAACCCCAGCATTCTTCTCACTGTGAGGTGCAGACACCCTTGAATAATAAAACAAAGCTTAAAACCATTGACTGTATATGAGAACTGGACTGAGTGACCCCTCCCAGCTGGGGGTCCAAATAGGAGGTACACGCTGGCTCCAAGAAGCCAAAAATCCCATAGACTGCTATTGAGAAATAAACAGCTATTACTCAGTCTTTACATTTGTCAGAATAACCATTCTTGCTCTCAAACCTTTTTTAACATGTTCCTGCTAATGCTATATATATTTTTTTCTGTAGTGCAAGTTATTTAAATTCTAAACTGGCCAATCAGATGCCTCAATAAAAGTAGGAGGTGCCTGCTGACCTCCAACTTTCCAAATGTTTGACAGACATTTTGCTGGAGCCCATTTTCAAGTGGTAGGGGTGTGTCCCTCTAACAAGCTCAGTTGTGATTGACTAGAGTGGTTGCCATAGAAACTTTGACTCAGACTGACTTGGACTAATCACTGCTACTGGCTCCAACATAATGACTTCCATGTTGCAAATTTAATTTGGTTTTAGCTGGAAGTAAGTCATTTTCAATAGGTGACATCAAACCCAGTCGGTCCAGGCCTCATATACAGTCAAACATATGGAGTCAAAATAGTCTCAACCTATGTGTGTGTGCATAAATCTTGATTTTTAACTTGTGTCTGCATGTTTCTGCGTAACTTTGTATGTTAATAATATATTGTAAAAATTTGACTTTTTTATCCATGCTCTTAAACAGATATGCCATGATAATTAATATTTTTTAAAAAGTATATGTGTTTTAAAACACTTAATCTTATTCTGACCAATCTCTTCTTACTGATGATGTGACCAACTTGGTGGCATAAATTCTTGTAAAAACTTGACATTTTACCCACTCTTTTAAACAAATATGCCATGAGAATCAATTAATAATAACAAAAAAAAAAAGTCCAAAAGCAGCAATTTCTTGTTAAATCCCATTTAAAAATATAAAGTTATACCAAAAATATATACACAGTTGGGTTTTAACAATCTTTTCTGTGTATATTCGGTATATTATTGTTTTTTCTCATTTTAGATTGGGAGGTAACAGTCTCTGTTGTGTAAGCAGAAGGAGTAAACAACCCCAAATTTGGACTTTGTTTTAGCCATTTTTGCCAGAGATTATCACTGGAACAATCACTGTTTAGTGATGTTGTCTGGCTCCAACATGGTAACATTCGTATTGTGGAAAATCTGAATCAAACTCATTTAGTTGGAACCAGAAGTAAGAAGTCCAGTTCTCCTGTACAGTCGATGCTTAAAACACAGAGCTGAGGTTACATAAAGCAGCCACCACAAAGAACTTGACAGTTAAGAAACTTAATTTAGCTCCTTTAGGCTTTGGGGTTTTCTGCCTGATATGTCACAAACCAATCAAACTTACCAGCAGTTTCATCTCTGCAAGCCCTTTAGTCATTATTGTCAGTTTAGTACACCGGAAGAAATTTAATATCAAGTTTTTTTATTGTAAATGTTTGTTAGATATCAGTTTTTGTTCCTAAAAAATATAAAATCTAACGCAGTGGAGCCGATGAATACAATAAAGCACTAAATTTGGCACGGATGTACCTTAGAATCTCCTCTTTCAGAAAAACACGATAGCTATAAGAAAATCCAACAAAATATAAAAAGTATATAGTATTTTTTAACAGAATAATATTTTGTAGGTACTTCTCAGGTTCAAAGACTCATTCTTGTGCATGAATAGCCAATTTTTTTGAGACTTGGACAAAAAGACATTGAATATTTTTGTAACAATTGGGGCCCCATCTTTACAAAAAGCTCCAACTTTACAAAAGGTCGCCATCTTTACAAAAGACCGCCATCTTTACAAAAGGCTCCATCTTTACAAATGGCCCCCATCTTTACAAAAGGACGCCATCTTTACAAATGGCCCTCATCTTTACAAAAGGCTCCATCTTTACAAATGGTGACAATTTTGGTTTTTCTAACACGCTTTTCTGAAGGAGGGGATCCTATGGAACATCCATGTCAAAATTGGTTCTTGTACCATAAAATACATGATTTCTTTGACATATAAGCCGCTCCGCTGCATAGGGTCTTTATCATCTTCTGAAACATTTTGGTTTTTGAAAGAAACACTATAAGTTTATATTTTAGAATGGAGCTTAAATTTGAATTTAAATAAATTTAAGTCAAAGACTGACAGAGTTCCCTAAGCTTCCAAATATTAAAAAAAGGTTGAAAACTGTAAAGCACAAACATTTACATTATTTTTTATTTTTTTTCTTGGTTGATTAATCAATATAATGAAGAAATAAATTGTTGCTGTGCATATCC
>NW_023417733.1:10528-12685 GCF_002922805.2 Oryzias melastigma | reverse complement strand
CCTCTGACTGCAAGAACCAAACCCATCATGCCCCATCAGGCTCACCCAGACCCTCACAGCACTTTGATCCCTGAAGGTATCTGGGCAAAGGGCCATAAAAGTGGTTCTAGAGCTGCCTCCTCTCCATTCATGACCTTATTTTTTTGTCTTCCATCATGGAACAGTTTGTACAGTTAATTAAAATGTGCAACCAGTAGGTACAGTAGAAGGGATTCCACTCATTTATTATTAGGTATTTATAATAAAATACTGATGTAGCCGCACCTACCTTTTTCATTTTAAAGTGATCTAATTGTTTCTTGATATACCATACTGAACCTAAAAAAGGGTTACACCCTGTAAGAGCAGAACTACTATAGACAAAAGTAAGAAATTCTTAAAATATTTTATAAAGTACTTTAAATAAATACAGTTAGACGTATTTTCTTAGACTGAGGCTGTATTCTAACTAGAAAAGTCAGTTGGTCCAGATCAAGTCCTGAATCTAACCCTTTGGTACGGCGGAGGTATACTGCAAGATGGTCACTGAGGAAATAACGTCTGGTCCAGTACGTGGTACGATACGGTCCTGTTGATTCTGGCAAGTCTTTTGTTTATGTATATATATATATCCTTTTCATAGCACACACCAAGAGAGTATTTAATATTATGGACTTTGAAGAAATGATAGAAAGAAGGAAACTTTTTAACAAAGTAGTTTAACCCCAGGAAATTATGGAGGTACAGGTAAAGGAGATGAAGGAACTGATGATCCAGTTGAGGGGTGACTGTGTGAGGTTGCAACAGGAACAATATATAACCAAATATATCTCTTTGTAATGCAAAATAAATACATCGAATGGTTGACAAAAGTGACTGATAAAACAAAAAAAAACATTAAATAAATACATCAAAGTTAGCGTTTTGTTTTCACTGCGCACCTGGTGTAGACCGCTAGCGAGTCATTGTAGTTCGACGACTAGAATAGCAACAATAATGGAGGTCATCCAGCGGCTATTTCTTGCTTTTCTTTCTGTATATCACGTATAACAGGAGTTTTAAGTTTGAAAAAAAAATTGTGGGTGGCTAAGAAGAAAACTGCCGTAAAGAGGAAAACTTTGGAAATGCTAGCTTAGTGCTATGTTGGCACTTTCTAATGTCGTTATCACTTCCCGCCAATCACCAAGTGGCTACGGCGACTGTTCCATTCCACTTTTCAATGGATCTACCACCGATGGGGGATCTCAAGAATCCTCAAACTGGATCCGACCCTCCTCCACATATGACCCTACCCCCCAAACTGTTTTGGCTAAATTAAACATTTTTCCCTGTTATTTAGGTTAATTTGGCATTTAGCTAATATTTCAGCTACATGTTAACTGTTTTGGGTATTTTAGTTTTTTTTTTCAGTTTTTAGGCTATTTTAAAGTTTAGCTAATATTTCAGCTACATGTTCGATGTTGTGGCTAATTTAGACCCTTTTCAGTGTTTTTTGGGCCTATTTTAAACTACATGCTAACTGTTTTGGTTAATTTAGACCCTTTTCAGTGTTTTATGGGGCTGTTTCAAAGTTTAGTTAAACTTTCAGCTACATGCTAGCTGTTTGGGCTAATTTTTGATTTTTTCAGTTTTTTAGGCTAATTTGGAGCTTAGCAAATATTTTAGCTTCATGTTAGATGCTTTGGCTAAATTACACATTTTACCATTTTTATTTTTTGTCTAAATTAGACTTTAGCAAATATCCTAGCTATATCATAGCTGCTTTGGTTAATGTATTTATTTATTTACTCTTTTATCGGCCAATTTTGCCCTTTGCTAATAGTTTAGCTAGCTATCAACCTCAGTGTTTTCAGAGATCAGCTTCAGTGTTTTTAGCTATCAATTTAAGGATCTTCAGCTATTAATCTATCGCAGGTATTGATACATATCAAATTTTAAAAAATGTTTTGGCATTATTTTTTTCTGTAAAGATTACAGAAAGGAATTATTTAAAATATGGCTTTCTGGAAAACCATAAATCTTTACGTTAAGGCTGTGATTGTTACACTTTTCTGTTGGCCTTCAAACCGCCCCCCACCAAACCTTTGTGGACCCCTGCTCTAAAAGAAAAGTACTTCATTTTGGACTGAGCCACAAATACTCAGGAACCAAACTTCTGTGCACACACCGGCTCCCAGC
>NW_023417733.1:0-7827 GCF_002922805.2 Oryzias melastigma | reverse complement strand
AAATTTGGTACAACCCTGTAATAAATGGTACGGTCCAAAATTCAGCTCAAAATGATCCATTTTTAATCTTTGATTAGCTCACATTTTCAAAATCTTTAAAGTTTTTGATTGCAGAAAATATTTTTTTTGACTTATTAATGACTTCATGTTAATGACTTAGTTATTCAAATTCTAAATAAGACTTAAAATTCAATGAAATACAGAAATTTTCATCAAATTGATCAAAAATGCTTCATTTTTAGCAGCTTTTTCATCAATTAACAAACACAGCAAATCCTTTTTTTTCTATCAAAACTTCAAAACAAGATACGTTTTCATTGATTGTTGAACTTTATGGTACTCCACTCAGTGCAATAAGTCATAAAGATAAAAAAAATCCTAAGAGTATTGATCGTTGTGCTACATGTATAAATATTAGTGATGAGATGATTGATGATAGGATTTTTAAATCTCTTTGGCATTGCAGAAAAAAAAAATTGCATTTGCCTCCGAGTGTCACCAATAGTGAAGGCCCCCCCGGGAGGAAGGCCATAGCCGCATCAGTTGGGGGTGTTCAGAGAAAACTGGGCCAAATCAAAGTGATTAAGGACCTGCAAATCAATACCGCCTTTATATTAGATTTACTCAGCCTGCTTGGATCGCACGGAGTCAGCAGAAAGATGGAGGGAGGCTGCGGCTGAATTGAACCCAGATCCAGCTAAGCGTCGGCAGATTGGCTGCTGGTATAAATCGTTAGGCTCACATCAAGTCTTTGAGGCGTGATAAGATAATATAATCATCTTTGAATGGAGGGGGCGAGAAGAAAGTTGAGGGCTGTCTTTTGTTTCTGCTGAGCTCATAACTTCAGTGTTTCTGAAGATTATCAATCTTAGACTTTGGAGCTTCGCAGCTTCACATCAAACATGTTGCCTGTTTGGAGTTAGAAAATAGTTCTTTTTTCTTTTAAAATAAAGTACAACATTCTTAATATGTTCTTAAAATGGTTCTAAATGGTGGTAATGAATAAAACGCAAGACATAGGGGGTTAAGTGATCCAATTGCACTATTTCCAGTCTAATACAGTGGAGCATCACTAACATGCTACAGAGGAGCTCGCTAGCATGCTACAGTGGGGCTCGCTAGCATGCTACAGTGGAGCTAGCAATCATTCTACAGTGGAGCATCACTAGCACGCTACAGCGGAGCTCGCTAGCATGCTACAGCGGAACTCGCTAGCATGCAACAGTGGAACTCCCTAGCATGCTACAATGGAACTCGCTAGCATGGAACAGTGGAACTCGCTAGCATGCTACAGTGGAACTCGCTAGCATGCTACAGTGGAACTCGCTAGCATGCTACAGTGGAACTCGCTAGCATGCTACAGTGGAACTCGCTAGCATGCTACAGTGGAACTCGCTAGCATGGAACAGTGGAACTCGCTAGCATGCTACAGTGGAACTCGCTAGCATGCAACAGTGGAACTCGCTAGCATGCTACAGTGGAACTCGCTAGCATGCTACAGTGGAACTCGCTAGCATGCTACAGTGGAACTCGCTAGCATGCTACAGTGGAACTCGCTAGCATGCTACAGTGGAACTCGCTAGCATGCTACAGTGGAACTCGCTAGCATGCTACAGTGGAACTCGCTAGCATGCTACAGTGGAACTCGCTAGCATGCTACAGTGGAACTCGCTAGCATGCTACAGTGGAACTCGCTAGCATGCTACAGTGGAACTCGCTAGCATGCTACAGTGGAACTCGCTAGCATGCTACAGTGGAACTCGCTAGCATGCTACAGTGGAACTCGCTAGCATGCTACAGTGGAACTCCCTAGCATGCTACAGTGGAACTCGCTAGCATGCTACAGTGGAACTCGCTAGCATGCTACAGTGGAACTCGCTAGCATGCTACAGTGGAACTCGCTAGCATGCTACAGTGGAACTCGCTAGCATGCTACAGTGGAACTCGCTAGCATGCTACAGTGGAACTCGCTAGCATGCTACAGTGGAACTCGCTAGCATGCTACAGTGGAACTCGCTAGCATGCTACAGTGGAACTCGCTAGCATGCTACAGTGGAACTCGCTAGCATGCTACAGTGGAACTCGCTAGCATGCTACAGTGGAACTCGCTAGCATGCTACAGTGGAACTCGCTAGCATGCTACAGTGGAACTCGCTAGCATGCTACAGTGGAACTCGCTAGCATGCTACAGTGGAACTCGCTAGCATGCTACAGTGGAACTCGCTAGCATGCTACAGTGGAACTCGCTAGCATGCTACAGTGGAACTCGCTAGCATGCTACAGTGGAACTCGCTAGCATGCTACAGTGGAACTCGCTAGCATGCTACAGTGGAACTCGCTAGCATGCTACAGTGGAACTCGCTAGCATGCTACAGTGGAACTCGCTAGCATGCTACAGTGGAACTCGCTAGCATGCTACAGTGGAACTCGCTAGCATGCTACAGTGGAACTCGCTAGCATGCTACAGTGGAACTCCCTAGCATGCTACAGTGGAACTCGCTAGCATGCTACAGTGGAACTCCCTAGCATGCTACAGTGGAACTCGCTAGCATGCTACAGTGGAACTCGTTAGCATGCTACAGTGGAACTCGCTAGCATGCTACAGTGGAACTCGCTAGCATGGAACAGTAGAACTCGCTAGCATGCTACAGTGGAACTCGCTAGCATGCAACAGTGGAACTCGCTAGCATGCTACAGTGGAACTAGTTAGCATGCTACACTGGAGCTCACTATCATTCTACAATGGAGCAGTACTAGCATGCTACAGTGAAGCTCGTTAGCATGCTATGGTGGAGCCCACAATCATTCAGGGTGGAGTTCGCTTGTATACTACAGTGGAGCTTGCTAGCATGCAACAGTGGATATGCTATGCTGTCCACTGGGAAGCTGGGTACCATAGCGAGCTAACCCACAGAGTCCCCACGTAAGCCAATGAGCAAACACAGGTGGGGCCACCACAAAAACTGTGGATACACTCACATGGGGTCCACTGGGCCTTGCTAGCTCGGAAACACTGAAAGAAGATAGACCTAGTAATTGAAACGGACTAATAAACAGCTGTGGGAAATGAACTGGCTTTAATGAGAACCTTTTACTATTTGAGGCAGGTCAAAACCTTAATGAATTCATTGTATGGGGATGATGTGACTGTGGGGACATGATCCATGTTTTGAAGATGCAAGATTTTCAGCAAAATATAAAATGCTAAAAAATGACAAATCTAGGGTCTGACCACTGACTGTAGAAATCAGTGGACTGAGGAAGAGTGGTCCTATTATGCTACATACACACGTCCACTTGCGTTCAAGGGTCATCTTTCAATATAAGGTCTGTCAGGGGTGTACAAGGTCAGTCTGCGAGGGACGGCCTCCTGCTGGTTTTCCGGGAACCCCTTTCTTATTTGGTGCTGATTACCTGGATCAGGTGTGTTTGGCCAATAAGGGGCTTCAATGTAAGATTGGTTGGAAAACATGTAGGGCACTGATCCTCGAGGACTGACTTCTCCTGGTCTATGTGAACACGCGTAAATGGGTGTTTCAGGCTTCCACGTTCAAAATTCTTGCATCTACGTACAAAACAGACATTCAGTGATCACGAACTGGAAGTTCAACCAGTTGCTAAAACCTGAAACAGCAGAACTTTGACCACTCAGGGACTTGGATTGGGTAGAGACATTTAGTCGGAACTTAGACGATGAAGTGCCAATTGGTGATGAAAGAGAAATTATAAGTCTTTCATTTATTGGAATAGAGCTGTCTTAGTCGTACTCAGACACACAACACATCCCCGGTCTTTGTGGACAAGCATATACAAGGGTTTCAGGTTTCCGTGTTAAGAACTCTTGCGTTTGTGCATCCCTACGAGAGTTTTAGAGTCCAGTCTATGTCCGCCCTATGTACAGATCAGGCGTTCATTGAAGCTTACCCTGTTTAACTTTGACCAATCAGGGACTCTGATATGGTAGTGAGGTATGGGTAGTGTCCTTTTCAAAACACAGAAGGGCCAACCGTTTGAAAAGTGATCACGAAAGGCGGTTGGCGCCCAGTCGGGATACTATGACACCAAATCTTTTGTATATCGGAATCGAGCTGTGCAAGAAAAGATTTACAATATTTGCCGTTTGCTTCGACATTTCACACCAAACCTCTTCCAACTGTGAGTACCTGTGCTAGCAACAGTCCAGTGTGAACACCGTATGCTAAAAGCACGCAGTCTGGAACGTGCATCCCGTCTGCTTGAACAGAAAGCATCATGAGTTGGCGATTAGGTACCCTGAGCATGTGCGCTCACGCTCGTGCGTGCAGTGTGCCGTTACTCCCCATCTCCATGGAGACACCATGTCCCATCGGTCACCCCCCCCACCCCCCACACACACAGCCTGACCCACCCCACCCTAGCAGTGTTTGTCTCACAGTAAATCTAAATTGCAGAGAGCAGTTAACCCCCTCACCTCCTCCTCAGCCAGCTCCCGGGCTCCGTGGAATCTCCGCAAAGTTGCCGTCCGTGTGGGAGGAAAGAAGAGGAGTGGGTGAAAGAGTGTTGGCACACAACAGAGCTGGGGTCATCTGAGCGAGGGGCAGGGGGGGGGGTTGTCTTTGCAGTGAAGATAAGCAATAACTTTCCCTTTGCTTTTATGCGAGGAATCTTTCATGTTATCTGGTAGTAGTAGTGGTGGTGGTGTTGGGGGGGGTGAAGGGCTCCGATCTGTTTACAGCTCTGATTGGAATTACACAATCAATTACCAACTCCTGCTGTGTCCCAAATGAGCCAGCCCAAAAGACAGGGGAATTGGTTAAATGTTATTGTTGGGAGGCCATTATCCAACAATCGCGGCTGTTAATACAAGAAAATGACATTCATTAAAACGCTCAACGGGAGGCTCCCGGGGGCCAGGCTGCAGCTGACCCCCCATTCACCGGCCGGCTTTGTGGGCCCTCGTCCACTGTGGGGAGGAGGTGGTGGTGGTGGTGGTGTGTGTGTCGGGGGGAGGTTGTGTCAAAAGCGCAAAATGCTCGTCTTTTGTTGCGGAGTGGCCTTTGGTCCCTCTTTGCAGTCATGTGTGACAAACGAGTAAATACCGGGATGTTTTTGAGCTTGGCAAAAAAAGTGTTTGACGAATAATTACATCATTTTGTGAATGACAGTACCCCCCCTCCCACAGACGTCCATGTGATCCTGCAGTAATAAGGCCTGAATCACACTATGTATATCAGCAGCACCTCAACTAAAATATATATTTCTTGACTGTAGGTGCATTCCCAATCGGTGATCTATCAAGGCTAAAGTTAAGGTTCAGACACGGAGAGAATCGGTCATTTTTGCTGCCGGATTTCTTTGTGCGACTATCTTTAGCATCTTTCGCCGAGTAAAAGGCCCCCTTTGTCTGGTTGTGTTCAGCGAGAGGTCGGGGAGAGGAAGACAGCCGTGGCCTTGTTATTTCTGTTCTTCCTACAGGAAACAAGAGCCGCTTGCTTCACCAGGCATAAAAAAGAGAAATGGTTCTTTACGTTTTATTTGGCTCTTGATGTGGAAAGCCAAAGCAGTGAGGAGACCATCAAAGTGAACTCCACTGTGTTGCATTTTGGAAGTATTTAAAATCTCACTCCTACTATTTTTTTAAAATCTTTGAGGAAAACTATTCCAGTAGTGTTATTATTATGGTTATGCAATTTTTAGCCAAAATTAATAAGCTTGTGTTGTTAAATTATTTTATATATGTCCTCTATTAGAAGAAAAAGGCTATAAGAACGTGTTAGAAACAGCAAAAACACATTTTCCATTGGAGTGGTTCTTCAAGTACAAGTAAAAAAGTGTTTTCTTGTAACCATAAAACACTTAAAATATAAATAGTTACAACATTTCCTTGTGTAAAATTACAGCAACTTGTATCAGGACTGTCTTAATAGTATATCTACAAGTATGTGATGTCCACCAAAAAGATGACACTCTATTCTTGTTACAAAATATCTTGTAAGAATATATCGTTTAAGTAAAATATCACGATACTTGATTTAAAATGCTGTCAAGGTGATATTTTCTTAATTATTTCATTATTAATAATCAAAAATATAGTTTAGCGTCTTACTTTTGTTTTTTTCACTAAAACCTCCAGCCACTAGTTGGCAGCACAATACTGAGCCTCTATGTTGCACCAAAACAAAACATTAAAAGAACCATTTTTTGTAGGAGGCGAACCTCACGTCAACCCTAAGTCTCACATAGAGACATACAGATTCAGTTTTAACTAAGGATGAGGACTGAACTGAAAAGCTGTGCTAAGTTGGTACTGATACTACATAAAAATCCAGACTTAGATGCTTCGTGGCTCATGGTAGAACTAGGATACCATACGTGCCGTGTGCATAATTACTTAATTATATATGTGAAAAATCTTTTAATATTCAGATCAAGTTTTTTTTTTCTGTCACAATTTGAAAAAGAAAAGAGAAAATATTGTCTCTGGTACAGTCTTGGGATATATACTGCAATTGTATCATGCCACGTGTATCGCGATACACGTATCATATCGCCAGACTCTTGCCAATACACACCCCTAGTCACGCCACATTAGCCACTAGCTTATGGCCTGAAACTGAAAGTTGGTTTTATGTGTAAGAAGCATAGACTTTTTATAAGAACTGGACCTAGCAAGTGTTTCCTACTGCCCTTTTAAAATCAGGCCAGAGCCTTCCATTCCTTATACGTCTACCGCTATAGTGCAATTGCAATTGGAAAACGAACCAAGAACACTTCCAAAGATGGCTCTAAGAGAAGTTCATGGTCCTGGACTATGGTACACTTGGGTGTATTTATTTGCTCCGGTTAACTCTAAGCAAACCAAACGTGTCCAATCTGAATACCAACTAAGAAAGTGAGGTCAATAGTGAGAGCCACTGCTTCAAGAAAAGGTAGAAATTGCCGTTTTTTTTCTTTGTAAAATGTAAAACAACCACGTTGGCCAAGCATGCCAAGAAACTGTTGCTGTTTTCACAAAGTTCAATACTAAGAGGCACTATCAGACGAGACATGTTCTAACAGGGAGTAAATGGTGCAAAAAAAACCAAAACAAATTGATTAAGATATATTTGTGTTTTTATGTGAAGAAATAAAAACTATGCCATTGCTATACAATATCCACGAAGTTCTACCTTTTTATTCAGTGGTATTAAATAGGTCAAAGAATGTCAGGCCGAAAGGTTGGCCCTCACATATTTATACCCCACCAAATCTGGCCCTCTTTGACAAAGGTTTGAACCCCCCTTGTTCTAGAGGCACCATGTCTTACGAGTGCATCTTCATAGAAGACCCTTTCTACCCACAAAACAACTTGGTATAGACAAGGCGACAACTCCGCAACAACAGAGCAGCGTGACATAGTTTATTTTTTATTAGGATGATTCACTTATCAACAATCTATTGTAAAATCTGACTACTCCCCCAGCTTAAATGTCTCGTTTGATCTCGAGACGACTAAATAATAAAGATGACAATAATAATTTCATGATACTTGTTTCATCTGGAGGACCACTGTGATGGGTTCCAACAAACACTTCATCACTGGAACCACGATTTGGTCTAAAGAAAAGACGATGAGTCCATGTTGTTTAGTTGTTATGAAGCTTTTTTCATTTTTCTAACTTATTTCTCAATTCAAGGTTTTGTAGCTGTGTAAAATATTGGCAGCGGGCGGGTCAGATCTAAAGAAATGTAGGCAGTAGAAGCATTGGTGTCCTACAATCTTGGCTATACTATCAAATATGGTTGATCTTGCTTGTCTGCAATGGCTATAGCTATGTTGTGTAAAGTATTCAAGACCCACTTTAATCT
>NW_023417732.1:5474-12172 GCF_002922805.2 Oryzias melastigma | reverse complement strand
CAACAGATGTCTCAGTCCAACAGTTTCACCTCATGTGGTCCAGCAGTCCGTAGGCTTCGATGAGTGAGTGCACCATGCTGGCCTGTGGATGGAAAAGAGGAAAATGGATTAGCAAGTGATGTAGAACCAGGAGTTGAGACCAAAAACCTTTTAAGTCTGACTCTGCTGAATAAAACCCACTAAAAAATGAGACTAAATTAAAAGCAGTTAATGATGAATTTTTTTTAATTTATTTTTTTTAAGTTCTGGATTTATTTCAGAGAAAATCTATCAGAATGGTACTGAAAGGAATTCTGGGAAAAAAATCAGGGAAGTAAAGACAAAACTCACAAATTGTGGAAAAAGACAAACAACGTACAAATTTAACGAATAACTACGAGCCCGAAACTGTACACAAGAGTGAACAATGCGAGATTCATGTGTCAAAAAAAAGAACCCAAAGAAAGTGGAAACAGGGGAGAGGAACCAAATGAGTTTCAGCGCAAAATCAGCAGAGGAACCGGAAGTCACTTTTCATGAATTTCAGAATTGTAGCATATTGGCAAAAAGGGCGCTGCAAGCAAATGTGTCATCATCTGCGGGGTTGTTTGAAATATGAATAAATTGTTTGGCAACAAGATAAAAATTTATATATTGAGCCATTTCAATACGGATTTGCTTCAGTTGGATCAAATGAATCCCGGAAAACCCAAGAAATATATATATTTGGGCTTTTAATGCTCAGGATAATTTCTCCAACTAATAACTACAGTTATTTTTTAATTAATTAACGGACAACTTATTATTGTGTAGCTTTTAAAGAAAAAATACAGTCAACAAACCCCCTTCTCTGTCACAAACACTCACCCGTTTCGGTACTTTGGACAAAGTATCGCAAGTTTCCAGGAGCTCAGCGCTGTAAACATACGCGACTCTCCTTTGGCTGCCGATGCCGTCATCTCCACTCATCCCCGCTCATTTACGAAGAAAAGACAGACAGGCTGCTTTACAGGATAAAGATGTGTTCAAAGATGCAGCTGGGAGATGCTAACAGCTCCTGTCTGCTCACCGCTGGGGTCACACCGTCAACAGTCCCCGGAACGAAGTGTCCGGCGGTCACACGGTTCCTGTTAAAATTGCTGCAACAAAGGCAGAATTTTAAGTAAGGAATTATTATAAAAAATGTAATTTTAAGGATGGATTCAACTACTTAAGTATACTGTATTTTTGTTTAAATTTCTACGAGGAAAAAAGCAGGAACCATATACGCGGACTTTGATCAGTGACGGACAAGAAAGAAAAGGCATTATGGGAATTATTGTAGTTTTCTATTATTTTGGTGACGTTAAATTTTGGATCCAAATGGCTTTTTAATTGTTGAAAGTTGTTCTAGAATGGTTAGACTCATTAAATCGCATAAGTGTTCAGATTTGCCAAAGACAGCACAGCTTCATAAATAGGATTCTATTTTGGCTTTTGAAGCACAGAAACTTTATTGAACACATTTCCTTGCACAGTTACAGAAAAAAGCCAAAGCCACAAAAATAAATAATGTAATAAATTAATGTTTCCGAGTACAAATAATAAATAACATGTTTTTAATATTATATCACTGCGATAAAAATCTAATAGAAAACATACAAACAATAAAAACTACAAGAGTAAACTCCCATCTGAACATGTTTTTCCTGCAGCTTACAGGGCCAAATTGAGCATGCTCAGCACAGCGTTGAGAATATACGAAGATTAAAAGGTCGGCTAATGCCAGAGAAATTCAAAAACATGGCAGTAACATGAACCGCTCAGACCGGAGCAACACTTCTTTGCAGCTTGTCTGTTGCTGTGGTAACAGAGATCTAGAAGAACATGGTCTGCAGGGACTTGCGGACTGTGGCCATCTCCTGTTGTTGCTGTGGAAACACAAATTCAAACTTCACGTTACATCATAGACAACAGTTTCTTTCAGTTTTATTATTATTCCAGAACTAGAAAGTGTTAAAACTACAAAACTGATTGTCGTGTTCTCTGGGTGTAGTAAGCTCGTTCTTATGGTTTACATCACGTTCCTTCTCAGAGCACAACACATTTTGTCACTGAGGAAGCAGTAAGGTTTGACTGAACACTCATAATGGAACTCAATCTACTCACTGCTTCCATAAGTAGCTTCTTCTGCAGAGTGGCCATTTCTTTTTTGAGTTCTTCCTGTGATGCTTGCAGGAACTCGTTCTGACTCTTCTCCATCTCTTCCATATTCTACAGAAAACAGAGAGGATGTTCTTGATAAGAAGTCATAGAAAAGCTGCATCTTTACAAACATAAATAAAAATAACATTTGTGGAGTGATGAGAAAAGCTGGTCGCCATTTTTGTTGCACTGCTAATGTTAGGTTGGGGGAGAGGGTGTAAACAGATGGATGATGGGAAGTACGGGCAGGCTTACTCTGCTGCAACGGTGATGGAATTTCTAATGAACTACTGCAGAAACTATGTCCTAGAAAATGACATAGGTTTTTACATTTAAACTAAAAACTCCAAATTTAAAGACCACCGTAATGCTTTTACAATGGATCAAAAGATAATCAGCCCACCTTCACAAACTGATCATACAACTCTCGGACTACTTTCAGCTTCTGGTTCTGTGCAACTCTGGCCTGCTGCAGGATCTTCTGCTGCTGCCGAAAAAGATTCTGTCAACATAAAGAAAAGTTCTGCCAGTCAAGAAAATGTCATCACAAAACAAGCATCTGAACAGTTTAAAAGGCGGTCAAATATATTATCAAAAAAAAAAGAAAGAAAAAAAGCGTGAAGAGGAAACTGACGCCGAGCTTCTCCTCCTGCTCTTCGGTGCGATGTGCTTCGGCCTCCCATTGCTGAACGGCAGTAGACACGCGCTGAGAGAACTGCTGCGTCGTCTTCTTCCTGCACACACATCATCCGTCAGTAGGATGACAATTGATGCAGTCAAATAGTAAACATTGTTTAGCATTTTTTTCTTAATTCTGTGACTGAATATGTAGCTTGAATTCATCTTTTTAAAGCTCTTTCAAATAGTTTCAGAAGAAGAAAACCTCTGGCCATGGTAGTTGCTCCACAGCTGCTGCAGTTTGTGCTGACTTCCTGTCATGTGGTTCTTCGTCAGACTCTCCAGATGCTTTTGCTTCACCTGCATGGCCTTGTTGACATCAGCTGTAGGAACCATTGTAAATTCTAGGTTAGCTTTACATTCAATAGGTGTCATTTAAGTCCCACTCTGATGGTCTTTTGATCTATAGAAACGATTCCCAGTTGTTAACACACTCTCTTGCTAGCTTAAAGCTCCACACAACCCCAACCTGACATTAGTAATGCAACAAAATTGGTGATCAATATTGGAGCTATCCAGCCGTACAGTTTTGAGCAAAATACCAGCTCAGACGAGGAAAAACGAAGACGTTATTTGGATCTAGTCGTCTACAAGCGGATGCATCGGAATGGAGCTGTCCTTAAATGCTAGATTTAGCAATGCTAGATGCTAGATTTAGCAATCTTGCAATCACACTTTTAGAAATGTATTAGTTAAGGCACATTCATTTTATTTTTTCTTACACTGAAAAATATTTTATTGTGGAAATTAGACAATATTGACTGATCCCTTAAAAAACTAATATTTCGTAATTTACCAAAAGAATGAATGAATTTCTTGGTAAAAGCAACTTGTATAAGAGATACAGTCACTGTGCTTAATGCTGTGATCATTAAATAAAATTAATTTTATCATTGAATTACAATGTAAGACATTAAAATTCAGGTAGATTCAATACAAGTCATACTCTTAAAAAAAAGGGAAAAACTATTCTGGAGCAGTGTTGGGATATATTGCGATACATATCATATTATGGGGCTGCACGGTGGTGCAGTGGTTAGCGCTCTCGCCTCACAGCGAGAAGGCCCCGGTTCAAATCCCGGCTGGGACCTTTCTGTGTGGAGTTTGCATGTTCTCCCCGTGCATGCGTGGGTTTTCACCAGGGACTCCGGCTTCCTCCCACCGTCCAAAAACATGCTTCATAGGTTCATTGGTGACTCTAAATTGCCCCTAGGTGTGAATGTGAGAGTGAATGGGTGTGTGATTGAGGCCCTGAGACAGACTGGAGACCTGTCCAGGGTGTACCCCGCCTTCGCCCATCAGCAGCCGGGTTAGGCTCCGGCACCTCCGCGATCCCAAAAGGGAAGAAGCGGTCAGGAAAATGAATGAATGAATGAATATCATATTATGACACATGTATCGGGATACGTATCGTTTCGCCAGACTCTTGCCAATACACACCCCAACTGTTTATACCCTTAATAATCAATAAATACCACAAGAACATGGTACAAGCACCAAAAACATAATTTTTTATCGGACTTGGTATTTAATCATTTAAATGGGCTTTATTTTTTAATTAGGAAGTGACTATTTGTACATAATTAGGGCAGGTTTAGGGTTAAGGTTAAAATACATAAGGGGCAATACAGTAATGTGGATGTCGGCCTCACAAAATGAACTTCCATCAGTTTATATGCTGGTCGCACATATATACATGTGAATAACATCAGCGTTTTAATTTAGGGTTTAATTCTTAAAGGGCCTATATAGAGTAGAATAACTTTATTGTTATTGTACATTATACAACAAAATTGAGGGCAGTTCTCTTTTGGTGTATTTGTAAAATAATTAATTAACTAACTAAAATAAAATACAAATACAAAAGGATACATTCAAACACACACATCCATACAGCCAGCAAATGCATGGCTCCTAATGTAGTCCAACCAAGTTTACAAGAAGCTAAAACATTGCATTAAAAAGGCAAAAAAGAGTATTATAATGATAATTGAAAAACAACCTAAAAGTGGTATTTTAGTAATATAGTTTACTCTGAGAGACTTAAGAATAGCATGATATTCACTTTAAATAAGTTATTCATGACTTAAACTTTGAAATTCTATCAAAATTAATTTGTCAATGAAGTGATTTCAGCAAATAAAAACAAAAACTTGAACTTACCCCCAAATTTTTCCAACATGGACTGAACCTCGTTCCTAATTTTGTGAGAAAGATGGCGTTAAATGACACATTAACAACATGTAATACTGGTATGTATACACCTGTTTATATGATTCAAAATTAATTAATGGACACCATCATAAATGAGAAAACCACAAAGTTGATCACTGAAGTGTACCCAACAGCACATGTATCCCCTCCTTCCTCAAGGACAGCAGCTGATCTCTTCTTTGCCACCTTCTCCACTTTTTTTCCAGACTCCATTTTCCAGCTAAAGCTAGCTTCTGCTTGCCAACAAAAACAAATAAAAGCGAAGATTTGTCGACGACAAACGGACAGAAACACTCGGTATCTATCTATTTTAAAACAAATAACATTCTAAACACAACTAAAGCGACACTTTAGAAGAAACTAAGCGCTAAATCAAATTAAATTTTACCTGATAACAAGTTCAAATGCGATGTCTTCCCGCCCAAAAGCCGACTCGTCGCTCTGACTTCTGTCCTCATGCCACTATAAATTTGACAAGCACGCGCACACCGGAAACTCCCCTTCACCACACCATATAAGGAAAAAATACAATAAATAAGAATAGTATTATATATAACATTGGAGCGCTGTTTATTAAGTTACACAGTCAAATATTAAAAGTATTGTAATATTTTTGGTTATTTAATAGGTTTCCTTTTTCTTATTTGAGTATTTATAAATTTTACATTTAGTTAGCAAGCTAAATGTTTACCTTAAAAGTTCAAGATATATATCTTTTTTATAATTATATACCTAGCTTACAAACTAAATGTAATCAAATTAAACATTTAGTTGGCAAATTAAATATAAAATATTCAATATTTAGATTTATATTTGTATCAAATTCAGTATTTCGATTTTAAAATTATAATCTGACCTAATATTTATTTTCCATATACTTAAGATTTATAACTAAATATGTATTTGTTAAACAGATACTGAGATCTAAATGAAGTATTTAGATAATAATTTAATAATTAGCTTTTTAAAGAAGTATTTTGTTTGCCCCAAATTCCCCATATTTAGCTCTAAACTTTGAATTTAAATGTTTATATGATTATATTGTTGCATTTTTCTTTAAAATTAGAGATATTTAGAACAAAAACTAAAAATAAAAGGAGGAGATTGCTGACCTACAGGTAGGCCAGGTGCTGCTCCTACACACTGATGCAATGATGAAGTTAACTTGCATCTCTTTTCAATAGATTATCTAGTATTTTTGAGATTGTCCACTTCCTGCTCTTGCTGTTGCAGTCACTTGAAGTATTTATCTCATTAGTATTTCATCAGATCTTCCATGACTATAATTATCAAGATCTATGCTTTATGATTATCAAAAAGGCCCTGGTTCAAATCCCAGCTCTGGAGTCTGCACTTTGGCTTCCTCCCACAGTTCAAAAGCATGCTTTATTGGTAACTGACTACTCTATAGTGTCCCTAGGTGAGTCAGAGTGTGTGTGATTGAGTGGCCCTGCAACAGACTTGTGACCTGTCCAGGATGTACCCAGCAGTAGCTGAGACAGGCTCCAGCAACCCCGTGACCTCAAAAATAATTCAGCAAGTTTAGAAATTTGATGGATGGATAAATATTTCTGCCATAAAACAGATATTAAACTGAATTTAATTGGACCTGTCTTTATTTTGTTCTCTTTTTGTTGAGCATA
>NW_023417732.1:0-1407 GCF_002922805.2 Oryzias melastigma | reverse complement strand
CACAACAACGGAGAAAAACGTTGCCTGCTTAAATTACACCAATTTGTGTTTTCATGTTTTTATTGAACACGATCGTGTTTCCAGTTTATGCTCAAAACCATGTAATTCCAAAGGTTCAGATATTTTCTCCAGCGGCGGTATCTGGATGGGTTTACAAAATAAAATTCTGCTGTCAAACCAATGACTTTGCTTCTTCTGGATCTGCAGCTAGACAAGGTGGAGAAGTTCAAATACAGCCGAAGTACTAAGGACTCGCTTCATGCCAAGTACAACACGCGCACCTGTGCTACCGTGGTCGGGGACCACCAGTGGGGTCACCTGCAGGTGGACGCCACCTCGCTCTTCCTGCTCTTCCTCGCTCAGATGACAGCATCCGGTAAGATGGAGGGCAGATGTTTGCAGAAGCTGCTTGTGTTGAGAGAGTTAACGTTCTTGCCCGTGTTCACGTACTCCTGCAGGCCTGCACATCATCTACACGCAGGATGAGGTGGACGTCGTTCAGAACCTCATGTTCTACATCGAGGCAGCTTACAAAGTGGCTGTGAGTCTGCATTCCTGTATCCTGCAGACAGTAAACACACACAGTCAGTTCAGTTGACGTGTGTCCTGCTTGTGCCCAGGATTATGGGATGTGGGAGAGGGGGGACAAAACCAACCAGGGCATCACGGAGATCAATGCTAGCTCCATCGGCATGGCCAAGGTTAGTGCACACGCACGCAGCAGCCCAGGCTGAGTGAAGGCTGGACAGCTGCAGCCGTAAAAATATCTGGCTCAGCTTCTGCTGCCGAGTCACTGCAGCGTCTGACATTTAAGTGACCCGACACTCTCGCATCAGCTTTGCTGCGGAGGGCAAATGGAAACTGTAGAGGAATATGGAGAAAATCCCAGTGCAGGTTTTTATTTCATAAGGGGACTGACCTTTAGGGTTTAGGTGGTTTGGTTTCATATCACACGAGTCGGTCAGAAGTTATTGTCACATTTGTGTTTCCGAGGCTCCACTTTGGCTCTGTCTTTGGTTCTCTTGTGGGGGTGCATGGAGGGTGTCAGGTTTTCAGTACTCCTTACTAATAACACAGAGCTCAGAGTGCTCAACACAGGAAGCACAGACTTTAATGAGTGTTCAGCTTTGTTAATGACAAATGCTTTGTTAGGATTCACAGCTCCACTGTCGCCTCGTGCAGTATGAAGATGAGATCAAACACCGCACTGCATTTATCAATCAAACCAAAACAAATTAAACCATACCAAAACCACCCCAACACCTATAAACATACCATACCCAGCATCATCTGGGTATACCATACCTGTACCATGCCTGTAACCATAACCGTAGCCACGCCCATACCCATAATGTACCCATACCCATACCATAACCATACCACGTCCATAACTCTACCATACCCGTA
>NW_023417731.1:10399-11876 GCF_002922805.2 Oryzias melastigma | reverse complement strand
AAGGAGGAAAAAATAATCATGTCAAAGTTCCTTTTAACTATGACAAGATGTCACAACTGCACAGTAACTGTTTTTATTTTCAGATTTTTTTGTCCTACAAATATTTAAATATTAAACAACTGTTAATTTAATTGAAAATTATATTGATTTTTTTTATTTGAAGTGTATCCCCTGTACCCCCACCCACTGAGCTTTTTTTAGCACACCTGTAACCTGAAAATGTGTGCTACAATTGATATAGAAACTTTAGAGATAAGCAATGCAAATGTGTTGGTTACATTAACAATTTTAAAATGTTTGTTGTGAAGAAAAGTAACAAAATAATTTAAATATTTTTAAGCAACAAAGTGTATATTGTTGTTTATATTTACATTTTAATTTATATATATATAGTCATTTTTTTCACATTAGAATGTATTTTTCATCTCAGTGAAGCTTTATCACCCATGAAAAAATGTTTGGTTCTTTTATACCTGTTTTAACTTATATATACTAAACAACCCCTGTGTTGTGTTTTTTATGTTCTATGGTAGTAACTCTCATAGAGTCTTCATAATCCAAACTTCATAATTTTGTTTTGACTGAAACCTCCCAAAATTATCTCAAAAACAACACTTTAAAGCTTTTAAAGTAATTTCAGAGTCAAGTACAAATATGAAATCTTTACATGCAAATTAAGCATTGTAGTAATACCACCATTCCTGTGTACTTATCCTCACTCACCAAAGACAAAAGTACTTGTTTGGTTAAAAGTCTGCATGCACGCATGATGGCTTGCTGTATAACTTAACATCACTCTGGCACAACTTTTATACCTGCTGAACCGAAATGCACTACTTTAGGAGGAAGAATGATTTTATTTTTATAAGAGTTGGTACGTTTTGTGGTTTAGACTAAAAGTTGTTTTTGTTCCACAAAAAACTGTTTATGGCTAAGAGACTGTTTGATTCAGAACAAGGTTTAGGAAAACATTTGGATTTTTCAGAACAAAATGGATCAAGCACATTGTCAGAGAAGGCCAGGATGCTGAGCACCCCAGTTCAGGAAAATCTATCATTGCCCCTCCTCCACTCAAACGGAATCTGTCCGTTTTCTTTTTTTTTTTTGTCTGTGATAGTGGGGCCTTTTTCATCAACCATTACCCTCCCCCATGTCTTTTCTTTGCTCCTTTTATTCTCTGAGCTTGGGCTGTCTTTACATCCCTGTTTCTTTCTGTGTTCCGCCCTGTCCTTCTCTCTCCACTTCAATAAGTAACAAAGCAAGGGACAACTGTTGGACCACTGCAATGTAACCCATTTGAAATGCAGATATTGATCCACTAAAATCTTTTTAAATAGTATAAAACATTTAGTTTTTACTTTCACCATCCAAACAACCTAAATAAATAACAGTTCTACTGGCTGTGTCAGGCTGACTTCATATTTGATAGTTTCCTCTCAGTATGTACACTCACTGGCCACTTGCAAATACCTTGTTG
>NW_023417731.1:0-1282 GCF_002922805.2 Oryzias melastigma | reverse complement strand
GTGTGACTTCTAAATTGGTCTCATTCCATCTCAATGTCATGAGTTGGTGACTCCCTGCCAACTGGAGGTAAGGTGAAGGGGTGAAAGGGCTTCGGAGAGGACAGTCAGGCAGCTACTCAGCTTGTAAAAAAGTCTCAGGAGGGGATTTGTGAACTGAAATGTGACCTTTTGACGCAGTATTGGGCTGTAAACTGTTTTACAGGTTGAGATAAATGCGTAATATTGAAGGACTGCAACAGAAATGTTAATATGTAAACTCTGTCTTGACGAGTTACTCTGAAAATGTATTAATCTTTTTTGACATTTTAGCAAGAAATTTCAAGTTTTTTGCCTTAAATTTAATTTAAAAAGTTAACTTTCCAAATAAAGGAGCTACAATGATCCATATTAGTCCAAACTAAGTCAAAAGTAAGTGAAACTCTTCACTGTAAATGGAGGTAGCTCTCCATTGAACTGCGTTGGAGCAGTCCTACAACTCAAAGAAATTGCATTTTCTATGCAGAAAACCTTCTGCTAACTTCCGTTTAACTTCTTTTAAGAGTTTTTAGTCTAAAAATGAAATTGCAAGCTTTTTTTGTGGTGACTCCAAAGACTTGTCAAAGATTAAGGAACCTCAACTTCCTCTAACAGAACAGTCTGCACAGTTCTTTTTAAGGTAAACAACCTTAGTGTTCAATTCACAGTTTGAAATTTGCTTATTTTCATTTTTATTTGGTAAAAACGTTTATTTATTTACAAATTCTAACTATTTTTACATTTTAACTTTTTTTTTGATTAAAAAGTAAACCTTGAAACATGTTTTTTAAACAGTGTTTGCTATTTAAATTGGAAAAAATGTAATGCGTTGAGATGACTAATTTTTTACATTTTTTAAAATCTTAATTAAATCCAGAAATATCTTTCATAACTTTCTTGAATATTGCCAAAACAATAAAAAAAAACATACATAATTTACTGATTGACATTTTATTTTGAAAGGAACCAGAATTGGTGCATTAGAGATTGATATTCTATTAAGTTAGATTAAAAACAATGCCGTCTAAATAAGTGAGAAAATTATCTTAAAGTCTGTCTTACGTTGAGCTAAACCAGATGGCTAAACCCTAGATTCAAATTCTGGCTATGCAAAGTCAGGATTTGGCTAAATTTGTTTCATTTTTATCTGATGCAAACATGAGTGAAAGGGATCTTGGGAAATGACAGATGCTTCTGTAGAATTTTTTTTTTTCATTTTTCACTGCATCTGGAAGAGATCTATCACCCTTCAGTCCTACAAGTAGGA
>NW_023417730.1:7178-11881 GCF_002922805.2 Oryzias melastigma | reverse complement strand
AGCAGCCTTCAGATCCTTTTCTGCTTGAATACGTTCTAGTCTGCGCTTTTCTACTTCTATTTGTCTTAGTTGCTCTTCTATTTTCTCTTTTTGTTTCTCTTCCTCCATGAGAACTTCAAACTCAGCTTCCTTTGCGGCGAGTTCTGCTGCAGCATCCACCTGTTTAACTGTTAAGGTGGTGCCTTCTTGACTTTGAATTGACCTTGACACTCTGGAGACGGTGGATCCATATATGGAGCGTGCATATCTGCTCTTGAGTAGCTCCTTAAGACGCTGTTGTACTTGCTGTGGATCATAATCTCCGTCTATGCCTGCCATTCTCTCGTAGCTAACCTTCATGATATCTGCTGTTACTGCTTCACAACTATCAACATGGCGTCGCAGTTCTGGTGCTGGTGTGATGGATTTTCGTAGTTCGAGATAAGCGTTTAGCACATCCTCTTTTTCCTTTTCCAAAGAATCCATCAGATCCACCAACTCACTTTCACCGATGTCTGACTTCAGCTGCTCTCTTGATTTACGGGCTTGAGCCTTCCACCTTTCATATGATGAAATTAATTTTCTTTCTCTTTTTCTTGCCTCCTTCATTTGCAGTTCAAGCATTTTTGGAGTCTGGGTCCTTTGTTGTGTTGAGCGTCGGACACCTTCTTTAAGCTCGCTTTGTAAGCCATTTAGTATTTCTTCCTTACTTTGAATTTCTGTTTCTAAACGTTCTTTTTCGGTTGTCTCCAAGGTGTTTTCTAGAGCAACTTTGAGCCTTTCGATTCTGCTGTGCAGGCTATCTATTTCTTTCTGTAACTCTGTTTGTGGATGGTGACTTTCTGTTTCCTCCATATTTAACTTTACTCAAACAGTTCCTTCAGTAATGCTTGTAGACTACACAAATGGAAAGAACTTAATGTTTGAAATAAAAACAGATAACTTAAATGTAGCTCAGAATGAAATATAAAATCCAGTTTACATGAACTGCTTATTTAGATCACAAACTCAGAATGTTAAATCAAACCCTCCTTTTTTTTTTTTTAACAGAACTCAATTTACCTTTAAACCTTGCACAAATCAAACAGAATATGTTTACACCATTAAAAAATAAATCAGGGAATAAACAGTGACAATAACAGTTCCTTTACTTAAATTTTTCCTTTGTTGTGATTTTAATTCACCAAATGTTCCTTATATTTGACGCCGTTTGCTTCTTTAACCACTTCTGATTGGACAAATTAATGCTCTCGTTGAAGCTTGACTTTTTTCTTCTCAAGCTGAATGTAATGTTCCATACCTTGTCTGACCGTCACATCAAACCTTAAGCTAGCTGCAGAATGATTGTCTTGTGGACCCGTAGAATGGTGCTGAGTTGCTTGATGAAGTGTATGAACTTCAACGCCAAACGATTAGCAGCACAGCCCCTTGCTTGTCCTCGTGACTCCGTGGTGCAGTATGGCCGCCGGATGATGCAGGTGTCAGCTCTTACTGTAGCATTCCAGCCGGACTTGTTCAGACGATGGACTCAATGACAATAACTGATGGACTATGGTGGGGTATTCCAACCCATTTATTCATCCCACAGGCACAGTCACACCGTAAGAGCTGAAGAAAATAACAACAAACTCATTACAATTTCCCTTTTTGATTCACAGTTTTCCATGAGCTAGCAGCACTAGCTTACTACATAACTTTAAACAGTTGTCTTCTTGACATAAACTGCAAATAATCACAAAATATAAACCATAAACAAAAATAATAATCATACCTGTTCGCCTTCCAGCTAGATGCTAAACATAAATTGTGGTTTTTAAACGATCTTCAATCCGTTTTTCCCTTCGTACGAACATCCGCTACCATCCTTCTCTCAGTCTTTGCTGAATCGACACGTGCATAGAAATTTCACGTAAAACCGGAAGTAGGTGGGTACTTTCAAAATAAAAGTCTTCACAACATAAATACACAAAATAAGCTGTATCACAGTGTTTTAAAACGTTCCTTTACAACTTTAATGTAATATATAAGAAACTGAAGGCATCTTTAATTAATCAAAGGAGAAATTACACAAAAATAAATTATATAGCAAAACTGGGTCATTTACAGGCAGAGACCCGTCAACCTGTCAGACAACCAGGGCTAGTTCAACACTTGCACCCCTATACTAACCTTTACATTTGGCGTCACAAACAGGATCTACTTTACACCGGAAACCAAGACTTAGCACGGAAGTANGTATCGTTCCACACAAGTCAGGAAATGAATCAAGGTTTGTCCAGGAGTGATTACCCAGAACACCAATCTCCCCACTTCCATCAGGTCATTTTGGGTCGTGAAGGTCCCACTAAAGTACAAACTGCACCCAAAGACCCAGAGAAGATCCATGAAAACCACATTGTAGGTAAGGACATCGGTGTGGTTGGATGCTGTCAAAGCGGCAGAGGAGGCCTGCCTCCTCCATCGCTGGTAACCCATGACGAGGACTAGAACCAGGAGAGGTGTCAGGGAGGCGTACATGACCAGGAGACTTATCATGATCTGCTTGGTTTCAGGGATCATGCAGTGAAGGGGTTCAGAGTCGGAGGAGCAGTTGAAGGTGACCGACATTTTATCTAGAAGAGAGAAGGAGACCATTCAGTAGAAACAAGATTTACTCCGTTATAGCTGTACTTCTTAAAGTACTTTTACTGCAAGGTACTGTGACTTAAGTATATTTGTGGTATATATCCAATAGTCTCTGGGCCAGTTTATACTTCCTAGTGGTTTGTAATTGCTCGGGTGCATTGGTCATCAGAACGGAAGCCCCCAAATCAGTGTATAATGTGACGCAAACTAATGACATCATCCCGGACAGGAATTTAACGTTTTTGCCATAAAAGTGTTCATATCGGGCTAACCAACCCATTCAGTTTCCATGTCCCAGGATTTCAAAGACAAGGTCACTATGACTGCATTCTTAATACAAGAGGGGATAAACACGAATTCATTCTGAAACAGAAAAAATATATATTTTTACTGCGTATCTACACTCTACTGCAAGCCCCAAACCGTTACTGGGACGTGGACCGCACTGGTACCCTGGTGAGGAGTCAACAGCTAGCAGAGGTGGGACCAAGTCATCATTTTGCAAGTCCGAGTCAAGTCCCAAGTCTTTGTCCTCAAGTCCGAGTCAAGTCCCAAGTCAAAAGCACTCAAGTCCCAAGTCGAGTCACAAGTCATGGCCAACAAGTCTCAAGTCGAGTCACAAGTCCTACTATTAATGTTTCAAGTCATTTCAAGTCATTTAAAAAACAATGCAATATTAAATACACAGATCATGTGTGCCTTTAAGAACTGTATTTTACAAGCATTTTAGATAAATTCCCACTGAGTTGATGCATCTCCACTTCAAAAATCCAAAATAGTTTATCTATAACAAAAACGTAGTTTACCACATTTGAAATGTGGTAAGATGGAGACGGCAGGGAACCAGGGTAGTCTGGATATTTAAGGGGTCATACCATGATTTTCTTAAGCCTTTTAGAGTGAACTATATCCATATATATGATCATAGATCACATTTGGAACACTAAAAAAACATTTATGAAATACTACCAGTTATTTTCTTTAGTTTCTGTCCTACCCGGAAGTAAAACAACTAAATTCCTAAGGCTCCGCCTGCTGCTTCGTGTGGCTGCCGCCCATTTGATTTCATTCTAGAGCCAGCAGTGTGTATTTGTTTTTTCCTTCAAAAATAAATATCAATTTTTTTTCAAAGATGGATGCACATACCATATACTGTATCTGCCCTTAGTAGGCCCGGCCATCGCTACACTGCTTCACAACAAAAATACACTCAAGACTGTACCCAATGGGGGGGTCTTAAAGGAGCCCCGCATCTAAAGTAACAAACTGTTTGAGCTGGAATTAATTAAAGACAGGACACAACTGGAAGATATACGATATTCTGAATCTAAAATCAAAGTTTTTCGCTGATCATCATTAGCTCTGTGGAGAAATTGGGTGTTGGTGTTAGACTGGGGGCGGAGCTATCAGAGCCGACTCTTCCTGAAAGGGGCGGTCTCACTCTGTGACATCCAATCATGAGGCTCGTTTTCGTGGGCATGGGAGGGGCTGCTGCTAACAGCGCAGTTTGTAGAGGATTTATGGTAATCAGAAATGCATGAGTGAATCAAAATACCACTTTGGAGTTCTTTATGTGAGGAATGAACATTAAAATACACTTAAAAGCTCAAAAAGTTGTTTTTTCATGGTATGGTCCCTTTAAATCCCCTCACTACAGACCAGTGATGTGCACTTAAGCTTGTGGGTGATGAGGTACTGACTCTTTCAGTCTAAATTAATAAACCAGTCTATTTATCAAATTATGATTCTGTTTCATATCAGCATGTTTTTTATAAACAGAGCAGATAAAAGAAGAAGAACTGAGGAAGAACGTAAAATGCAGAGTGGTTTAGTTTGACTCCAAAAAACAAAACAAAATATATGAATAGTATATCTAGGTTTATGTTTAACATTTCTGTTGTGAAATTTTTTGTTGTTTGGAAAACTATTTTTTTTTGTATTCAGTACAAAATTTCTGTCAACTTACTGTAAAAATATCTCACATTAAGTTAACAGGAGTTAAGTTAAATTCTGTTTTCAAAACAGGATTCAAAACAAAAATGTCTAGTGTAAAACTAAATGTGGTGTATGCATGTATATATATATATATATATATATAT
>NW_023417730.1:4458-6992 GCF_002922805.2 Oryzias melastigma | reverse complement strand
ATTTTGTCAATGAAAAAAGGAAGGAACAGCAAATATTCAAGAGGGAATGTGACCCCCAGAGAAAGAGGATGCTTTTTTCTCTGAAAGACACCACAAAGCATACAGTAGCAAAAGTAGTAAACCAAAAAAAGGGAAAGAAAACACCCTCATGCAGCATCTCCGTGAATTCTATAATATGTTTGCTAGATTTCTAACAGAAAACAATCGAGCCCGCTCCCCAGCAGCCCTGCTGTCCCGCTATGATCACTCGCGTCCCGCCCAGATCCCAGATAAGGATCTGAGCGGTGGAAATGTCAAAATCACCTGTTGTCACTGTGATTATACCGAGCTGCACGGTGTCACAGTGCTAACAGAGTTTGCAGTCCCATTCATTTAACAGCAGCTAGCGGTTAGCCGCTAAGCTAGCGCCAGCTTTCACTCAGAACTTACTTGATTTTGCTGCTCCTACAGTCAGATGAAGTTGGTTGATGTTGAATCTCTGTGAGTAATCCTTATATCCACATGTTCTCCGAACTGCAAACCGTTTGTTGTTGACGATCTATAAACTTTTATGCTAGAACTAAAAACACCGGCAGGAAATCGCGGTTTTAAAGTGGAGGCGGGGCTTTGTTTTTCTGCAATTTGATTGGTTGGGCTGTCACATCAATCAAAAGTAGCTCTAATTTGATTGGATGTTGGGCCGACACAAGGATGTACACATGCAAGGACAGAGGACCGTGGCGCGCGGCTTTTTCTCGATATACTTTATAATATACTTTATAATCCGTGGATTTAGGGGAAAAATAGCAAGTCTTTCCGAGTCAGAGGGCTAAAGTCCGAGTCAAGTCACAAGTTATGTATATCAAAGTCCGAGTCAAGTCACGAGTCAGAGGTAGGAAAGTCCAAGTCGAGTCTAAAGTCGTCAAATTCATGACTCGAGTCTGACTCGAGTCCAAGTTATGTGACTCGAGTCCCCACCTCTGGTATTAAGTGAAACAAAGGACCACATAGAATTGGATGACATAGACAAAAAAAAACACTTAGAACAAGAAAAAACTAAGAAGCTGGTGTCTTAAACTAAAGATCAGCTGTGCCCCTGATAATAATAGAAAACTAAAACTGAACACTCCCAACTTCAGATAGTGTAGTGCACAAAAAATGTTCACTTCTGAAAACATTAAATTATTCAGTGTAAAAATCTTTAGAGAAGAAACAAAAACCTCCCTCAAAAAATCAAACAAAAATTTACCAACTTGTGTTTTATAAGGAGGGAGGATACTAAACTCAGATTCACTCTAGCCTAAATCTTAAATCAATTAGCTTACAAGTAACTAAATTGCCAGCGACCGCCTTGAAATTAGTTTACAACAGTAAATCTAAAATCAAATAAACCTTGAAAAGACTCTGAGAAACTGTCCCAGTATAAATGTTTTCACCACCTCGTAAGGATCCTACCCGGCCGTGACTCTGTTTCTGTTTATGTAGCCCACATGTCCGCGGTAATAAACGTTCTTTCCTTCAGCCCGGGCCCGCTCCATCTTCGGCCCAACGGCCGCTCGAGCTTCTCGGTCTGCTTTGCTAAAGTCCTCCTTGAAGCGGATTCCTAGGTCTCTGCAAGTTTGGCAATTCTTTGTGGGCTTCCAGAAAGCATCCCTCTGGCATCTCATGGCGATCTGCAAAATGACCTGTCGGTGTCTCCCGTCCTCCTTCCTCCCGAGCCGGTGGACCCTATCCACCATCATCTCCATCTTGTCAGCCCACTGTGGTGCAATCTTTGACAGAGCTCCAACTGCAACTTCTCTGATGTTCTCGTCGACTTTCTCTTTCAGCCCATGGATTTTCAAGTTCCACCTCCGCTTATATCTTTCCATGTCAGCAACTCTTTCTTTCAGCCCCTGATTCTCCTTAATGATCCGTGGCATCTCCTTCTCCATCACAACAATCTTCTCCTTGCAATCCTTTATCTCCGCAGCATTGAACTCTGCCAGCCGGGAGATACTGGCTACCATTACCACGGTTTCATCAAGCTTACTTCCGAAATCCTCAATTCTGGAAGCTAGCTTGTCAATAGCAGCCACAATTGCGTCGTCTGATCTTGAGGCACACTCCATTGCCATTTTCACCTTCACAGGAGGGCCAGTTCTCTTTGTGGGGGTCGTGGGTGGTTTCCTTTTCATATTTGAAGCGCCGACATCCATCTGCGTGTAGTTTTGCTTGCACATGGTCGCTAGCTGTGCTGTAGCTAACTTAGAGTCCGTCTTCTTTGTTGCCATTAGAGTGAAACTGCAAACTCTGTGAGTTGTTTTCTATTCCAAAAAACATCCAAACAATGTACTACTATTCCTCAGTAACAGTGTTCAGTCTCAGCTTTAAAATATAGACATTTCCAGCAAAAGACGGGGCATGAGGCGAGAGCTCAGAGAAAGACGCCCGCTCTGCACGCCATCCCAGCCGGTCTTTCTTCCATATAGAACAGGGGTCTCAAACTCAAATCAGCCGGGGGCCACTACAGGCGGCGTCTAGTTGAGGCCGGGCCGCATCAGGATTTTCTCAAG
>NW_023417730.1:0-3343 GCF_002922805.2 Oryzias melastigma | reverse complement strand
GTACCACTGGGTTGCAAAAAGGCCAAAGTCCCATTGACTTACATTGAGAAACAGACAGTTATTTCTCAGTCATTTTATATGTTAGAATAACCATTCTTCCTCTGGTGCTTTCTGCTTAACTTCTTTTTTCTAATTCTATTTTTTTTAAAGATTTTTTTCCATCATCACAAGTTATTAGAGTTATAAATTGACCAATCAGATGGCTCAATTTCACGTCTGAGGTTATGTGCTTTGGACTTTTTTGTTTGTTTAACGTTCGTTTTTCTTTTTTTCACTGTTTTGGTTGTAGCTTATAAATTATAAGCTGTGTATCATACAGAATGGTACAGCTCCTCCATAAAATCACCAACCAAAGTTTCATCTTCAACTTTAAAATAATCTTCAAAAAATTTCGAAAAAAAATGATTAAAAAATTTTACCAACACATGTTCATGTTTGACTACATTTGTTTTTAGACTAAACTTGAGCTCCCTCTTTTTTATTTCATATTAAGACACGTTGAAAAAAGGACTTCTTTTTATCCATTAATATTTACATTCAAGATTCTATTTTATGTTTCGACTTCCGATAAAGAGAGCACCGCCACTTCTTGTTGTCCACTTAAAGCACTGTGCATAAGTACAAAAATGACAAAATTAAGAAAAATACAGTTAACGCATTCACAACTTACAATTCCACCAGCTTGAAACAAACTACACGCACAAATCTTTAAAAAATACACACGAATAGCTTTTAATCAAGAACTACACATGCACAGATCGTGGTGAGTCTATTTTCTCTCCATGTTACTCGACTGTCCACAGCAACTTTTTGTTGGACTTTCTGATGGACAGCAGACTGCACAGAAAAGATAAAAAGAACTGAAGACTCATCTTCAAAAACAACAGTCTCTTTTCACTGAACAGATGAAGAAATCCATCAACAGAATCATCATTTAAAGTGACACATTCTGACCAACAAGAAGTCCTGAGATCTGTGAGAGATCTGTCTGCAGATGCTGTCAGACAGCTGGAGTCACACCTGTAACAACTGATGGAGCAGCAGATATGACAGGATGTCACTCAGGATTCATCGCTCACTGCAAGAATGACCCAGACTTTCCTCCATTTCTGATCAATCATTGCATCATCCACCAGCAGGTTCTCTGTGGAAAGGTCATGGGATCTGGTTTTCATGACAGATGTAACAGAAAAAATAAACAACCTGAAGCAACAATTACAAGATGGAGACAAATATGTGACATGATCAGAGCTGTGAAGACCTTCAAAGCAAAGCTCAGTTTCTACATCCAGCAAATCAGAAACTTAAGATTCCATCTCTTCCTCTCAGTATCAAAGATGCTGGAAGTTCATTCAGGGACAGAAAATGTTCTTCATGTTCACAGATATTGTGATGTCTGTCCAAGCTGGTAGAAGAGTTTTCAAACAGATTCTGTGACTTTGAGAAACTGGAGCCTGTGTGACATTTATTGTGAAGCTTTTCTAGATGTGGACATCAGTGAGTTGTCAGGACAGATGTTGACCTGTTCTCTGTTGATCCTGTGGAGATGGAAGTCCTAAATCTCCACAATGATGTTCAGATCAAATCTCTGCAGCATTCTCAGCACTTCTGGAGTTTAGTGCAGCCAGAAAATGATCCAAATCTCCAGCAGGCTGCTCTGAAAATGGCAGCATTATTTGGGTGGACATTTCTTTGTGAATCTGCCTTTTCTGACATGAATGTCATGAAGTTCAGAACCAGACTGACAGATAAACATTTCAATGAGTCCATCAGAGTAAACCTCAGTGGATCCACTCCAGCTTACAGCTGTGGTTGAATCTATGCAGGACCAGACTTCTCACTGACAGAATCTGATGTGAAAGTTTTCAACACAAAACATCTTTTGTTTTAACTTCACTGTTTTCAGTTGTTCAATGTGAACATTTAGAATGTAAATCAAAACAACTAAACATAAGTAGATCTCCAGCTGTTTCATTATTTAAAGTATCTCAGTGAGCATAAAAGGTTGGAGATGAAGTCCACATGCAGACTAAATCAGTGTTAGAATGGAGTTCTATGGAGAAAAATCTGTAATGATCCATTTAATCTACTTAATATGAATCAGAAACAACTTCTACAAATCAACAACTTTGTTTCATTGAATATTCATCATCTACAAAATATCTACTGATATTTTCAAAGATTTGTAAAACTAAATTTCTTGTAGCAGCTTTTTATTTTAAAGGAATTATTATTTATTTTTTTAATAAACTAGAAGCTTAGAAATATTAAACAGCAACTTTGACCCGTCTGGACCCCCACAGAGGTGGTCAACACCCATGCAAGTGGGGCATAGGTCATGTCCGTCACCATGCAACATGGGGGTGTGGGAGTCCCCGCAGCAAAAAGACGCCAACATGACCGACCCATGTCCAGCAGGGCACCACAGGTGAGAACAGCAAATAAATACCAGCCAACTCTCGACCGAGAACGGCACTGAGCGGAGATGGAAGGAGTAGGCGCGCCCACGCGCAGAGGGACCAACAGTCAGCCCACGAGCAGAAAACGCCACCGGGCCGCCGAGCAAATCCGGAAACACCGAAGCCGACCAAGGAGGCCACACACCAGCGAAAGCCAGGGCACAGCGGCGCGGCCAACCCTCGGGCAGGGGACGCCACTGGGTGGCCACCAGCAGAGCTGCGAACGGGCGGAGCCCCGCAACCACGGCAGCTGGGGAAGCAGGAACACCCGGCCAAGTACGCACTTCTGTAAGATAAAAAGAAAAGGGACGCCAAAAAGGCAAAGCAGCGGCAGCCGCGCGCCGCAGTGAAACCACCGGCACAGCCTCTGGAGGGCGAGACGCACTCACAACTCCGACGTTAAACGTCACAAGGCTACAGGCAGCAGGAAGAATGTGTAACTCACCGCGCAGTGGAGACAAACACAGGAACTACTACGCAAACGAGTGAAGGGAAGTTGAGGCTGCGTTCCTGGTGCAACGTGACTTTATAGCCTCACGTGGGGTCACCAGGAGGTCACAGGTGACTTTGTTGTTATTAAATTCTCAAACTATGCATGTGCATGAAGGATCATTCAGTGCTTGAAGCACCGCCTCTGGAGGTCAGGAGGGATGAAATAGAAGTGCCACTCTTCCAATTGAAAAAATGTTTGTGTTCTTGGAGTGTTTCTGGTGCAATAACAAATTAATTTATCCTCGTGATATCAATAAAGTCCAATTCGATTCAAGGCAAAGATTGATAAACCTTGGTTCATATTGAAGCACTCTCTAACCTGGAGGGCTCATGTGAAAACTCTCATCGTCCCAAACAACAACATAGATGGATGCTCCTCCTGCTGCCCTAAC
>NW_023417729.1:10838-12113 GCF_002922805.2 Oryzias melastigma | reverse complement strand
TTCCTGTCATTTTTACCTTTTTTAAAGTTCATTTAGCTTTAATTGCTTGTCTGTTTGACTGAAAATGAAAATCTATATTTTGACATGAGGTGATGTAAAAATAAAATTGGTCACTCAGCTCGATGAGATCCTCTGTGTAAATGTGGGCATGAGGGGAGTTCCACTATATGAATTTACTGCCACATTGACAAATATTCACACAGGTGGGAAGCGCAGTGTCTTGTATACCCTCCATGTTGTGAGATTTGCCCATCCGTGCCTAAAGCCATCAGCGTACGCCTGAAGGAGCTGATAGCATTTTTGTCCTATACTCTGTTTACGCTACGTTCTCCCGACCCCATCCCCTTTTGCTCCATCAACTGGACACACAGGTGACCCCATGACGTGACATCACCCCCTTTCCATGATAAATACTAGTCCAATCCTTGATAAGTGAGGAAAAAAGATAAAGAGGACAACATTCTTCGGAAATCATTAAATCAAAACATTTGTGACCTTAGACACGGCTTTGACAAACTTTGCATTCTTAAAAAAAGTCTTTAAGATAGTCATGCTGTGAATTTATTATTTTTATTAAAAATATATCTAAGTTAATTATATAAAAGAAACTGTGATTAAGAGCACTCTAAAACTATACCTTATCTCCACTTTGCCGGTGGAGCCTTCTGGAGCTGTCCGTGGTGCTGAAGGCAATAGCTCTATCATCCTATGGATTATTTTAGCCACATGAAAACATTTTTAATTTTGTTTTTGAAAGTTGTTCCTGTAATTCTAAACCAATTTTCCCTTGCATCCATGATTGTGATCCAGGACAATAGCTTTGACCTTAAAAAAAGAAAAAAAAAAAAAAGAAAAAAGAAAGAAAGAAATCCCCTTTGACGGCGTTGTTTGTGCTTTAACCCTTTAACACCCGGGAAATTTCCGGCGACAGCAAAATAACAGACGTTCTTTGAACTACACAATAACGTAATTCCAATGGATTTAAAGCTGAGAAAAGGGAATTTCAGTGCAAATAACTTAAATTTCAACATGTTTAATGGACGTGTTTTGTAAGTAGAGCCCAAACAGTGTCTGAAAAATGTGCGTAGTGATCGACTAACATGAGTTTTGAATACATCTCCATAGACGTTTCATTTAAAATAGTCGCTTGAACTTAAGTTTCCGATGGCGGTGTGATCGTAGCTTCAGTGCTAGCCTTCAATTAACCCTTTAACACTGGAGCTCCTGTTCTTATGTTCTTTGATTTGCTGTAACCTTTCAACAGTCACGCCACTT
>NW_023417729.1:0-7713 GCF_002922805.2 Oryzias melastigma | reverse complement strand
AGAGAGAAGGCTAATGCCTTCATCCAGAGAACTTTAAGTTGAAGGAAAATGTCAAATTGTTGTGAAAAAAGTACATAAAAACATTCCACTCCTCCATCGTTTCTTTAAAATTTTTTTTTGCATAATTATTTTTTTTTTTGGACTAAAGAGTCCCTAATTTTTTCTCCATCATCAGCTAAATTGAGGATTTGATATATAATTTGTAGTTTAACTAATTTTCCTGTTTAACTAAAAGTTGGACGCCGCTGCGACACACAGAAAGCATAGATTTGCTCCAAAACCTGCTAAGTCCATCTCTAATGAGGCCTTCACAGATATGACCCATGCCACAAGCTTTCATTCTCCTCAATCCCACCATGGATGCTGATTTTTTTAAACTGTGGGCCTATCATAAGCCAGATGTTCTACAGTATATATCATCATCCATAATTTACTGAAGAGGTTTTAAAGTTCACGCTGGTTGAAAAGCATTCCCACTTCTCTTAGAATCAACACTCCTTAAGCTAAATCAGGTTATTTTGTCAGAACAGGGTGGTACCAAAATCGACTGGAAATGAAAGCCAAGATATACTCAGGAATTGGGCAACAGAGGCGGAAAATTGTCAAACTTGTACAGGAAAGACAGATATCCCCCACGAAATATCAAGATTGTGGTCTGCTCAGTGAGCAAAAATGTTCATGCATATATTTCTATGGGCATGCTGCAGATTACAGATCGCTATATGATACGTTGAAGTAGGTGACACACAGGTAAGTCATATGGATTCGCCCTACAAACACCTCACGACACACTTATCACACGCACAACAATCAAATGTTCCATTTTCATGTTTTCCCAGGCTCGTCCGCGGCAACCGAAGCGGAGGAAGTCAACCCTCGGTGGGGCACGCTGCCCAGGAACTTATGGAATGGGTTGTGGCGCATACTATCTTTGCTGGACCGTGGATGGCAGTGCTTGCTACGCTAGTTAACCCTTGCGGGAGTGACATAGAAGTAGAATTTGAATGTAAACATCCTTGTGGAGACCTTTTTAAAACAATATTTTAGAGCCGTCCTGGTGCCCCAGCGGGTTAAGAAAATGGATGAAAGTTCAGAAAATCCTTGCATCCCTCCGCCATATTGAATCTCTATTCTGGAATCTGGACAACTATCAAGTTAGTTACAGAGCATTTAAATTTCAAGAAAACTTTTTAAATTGTTTTGAAATAATCATAGTACAATCAGACAACACAAATTTATAACATTGACTGTTTTTCCAATGTATTACTGTTCAGAGATGCTACGTTTTAGTATTGTATTGGCTGTAAGTTAAAAGAAGTTCAATCAAAACTTCTCACTTGTTTATAAACCGTATATAAATGACATTTTGATAATACTCCAGTTATGACAGAAGCAGTAGTGTGTGGTTGTAACATGACCGCATTAGAGAAGTTCTGTTTGTTTTTTGGTCCAAGAATGAGTTGTTAAATGTATGTAATTATTACGGACTTATAGATATATTTTTTAATCATTTTGTTTTGAAACAGGTGTATTGTATAATAATTATACTTCCGTTTGATAATGCTTTAAGCCATCATTCCTTCCATGTAGATAAATTGCAGAGATTTCTCAGAAATGTATTATGACTCATATACTAAAAATGAAGTCCTTGGTTTTTCTCAGAATGGCCTCTTCTCATCCTTCCACCTGAAAGACTGTTTCACTCTGGGGTGCTGCCTTAATGCTCCGCAGTGTAGCCAGTGTGCTGCCAGTTAACAATGTTGACAACTGGTTTATGACCTCAGTAAATGTTTATGGCCTCAATGGGGAAGTTTTCCTTGAAAGAGTCCGGCATTAATTGTATTAATCATGACCCTCTTTAGAGGGAAGATACATGGCTGCCTTGCACAGATGCTCACAAGTTGATTTTTTCGAGTCTAAAGTCTTTGGTGATGAATTCAAATATATATTTAGCTGTAAATACATGCCATGAGTTATAGTTACTGTCAATATTTCATGGTAAAGTTCTCAATAAACAATTTCAAAACAACTTGTGGTGCAATTTCTATTAGGAAGATCTTCCTCAATCATGCTGACTTGTTTCATAACTCTAGTCTTATTAGCCTACCTTTTTTTCAGAAAATCACAATTCTAGATGGTTCACCAGCCCTCTTCCACCCCATTCCCACCTGGAAGAAGGGTCTGGCTTCTATCCACCATCAGTTTCTTGGTTCTGGGGTTTATACATCTATGATGAGATCATCTCAAACACAATGGCCAGAGACGATGGTCTTATTTTTTGCCGTAACACAGCTAAATCTTGACTTTTATTCTTAGTATCTCTTCTTATTGAAATGGGGGGCAAGCCCAACCGTCCAGGAGAAATTTGAGGTAGAGCACCTCTTTCTCTTTATCAAGAGGGACCAGGTGAATAGGATTGGGCATCTGCAGGGTGTCTACCCTGCAAGGACATACAGACCCATCCAAACAAAGACGCGACACTGCCAGAATGTTTCCAGCGCCCACCCAAAATATTATGAAGTAGTGGCCAAAGACACCGGAAAGTCTGGGCATCCTTAGTAAGACCACTGTCCCCCAAAAACCTGGAAAAGGATATTAGGCAGATGGATGAAGGAAATATCAAATTATGTCCTCCTGGTTAACTAAGTAAAAAAATTATCAAACAAATACATCATAAATCCAGCTGTCATTATTCCGGCTATGTGCAATCGTAAATGAACTTTATTTCCTTAATTTTATTTTCCTTATCCTAAAATCCATATTTTTTCTTTAAATGGCAACCACGCCTCTGTCTTACTGGCAAACGATCCCCAAAATCCACCACTCTGTTAAACTAGCTTTGCAGATTGGAAGAATCATTAGCCCAGATTCCATCAGGCATACTGGAATTTACTGGTTGCCATCTGTTTCATCCAGTTACGGGAGGGATGAATGTTTAGGGGCGAGATGCACTTAAATTCCCTCCCTTGCAAGCCATCACTGGTAATCTACAGCCTCCCTCTAATCCGCACCAGCCACCTTGCAGCTCCTTGATCTGATAAGTGTTTGTTTATGTGTGTCCTTGTGTGTAGTTTTCAAAAGTGTAAAAGGACGCTTGCAGCAGTACCGTTTGGGCCTTTGTTTTACACTTATATTTGACTCTGATAATGAGATATATTAAAGATAGATGTTTTGATTTTTATTGAGTTCTTTTTCACAAGGCATATTGCTAATATCATATAAATGTACAATTAACAGTCTTAATTTGCCATAGCTTGATAGCAATCTTCGTCTGACACAAGCTGAGCAATGCTTTCTTTTTCTTATTTCATATTTTTGGATATATATATATATATATATATCCCCAAAAATATGAAAATTCACTTTCTTCACATTTGATATCCCATTTCTTGACTATATATATATATATATATAAAGGGCGTCTGCTGCAAAAAAAATCCCCACTTACTCTCCCACTCCCTGCCAAAAACTACATTGGCCCCTCCTACGGTAGTTGGATGATGAATGAGTTATATAAATGCTAAAAACAGCAAAGAGACACATTTTTTTTTTGCGAAAAAATCTAAAACTACATGAATAAAAGACTGACGGCCAAGGAATACTGGATTTTACCTGTGTTGCTGTTTATGTGGACGAGTAAGTCCGTTCTAAATATTTTAAATTGATTTAGTTTAGATTTTGTATGACATCCAGCCGTCAAAACTTAAGAGAACGACTTAAATTGCAGTTGGAGTTCTTATAAGTTGTTATGTTTACAAGTAAACAAGACTTTTATTTAAACGTGATTCTGCAATAGGGGCCAAGAACTGTGCACTTGAAAAAATCTGAACTTTTATTTTGGTACTTCTCTTTGCAAAATAAATCATCATCTGTGAAATAGTAGGATTTCAGGGTTTGTTTTGTTCTTGCGCAGTACATATCGAACCGCGACACTCATGTTGAGGTACATATCATACCGTGAGCATCCCTAAAATATATAAATATATTTAAATATGTAAAAGAGACGTGGAAAGAGTCTAGGATTTGTTTTGTGTGTACATGAGGTTTTTCTATGTTTGTTTAGTTTGTGTCTGCATACAGTATTTCCTCTTATTTGTGGGGATTAGGGACCGGAGACATTCGCCAATATGCCAAAACCGCGAATACCCAGCCCGCGCAATCAGACTATTATTGATCTATACTCATCAAAAACAATTCCAGTTGTACTTTATACATATTTATTAAAGAACACTGGAGTATTAGTCAACAAGAAGATTTTTTTTTTTGTTTGTTTTACTTTTTATCAGAAAAAAAGCCTGCACACTTTACATGAGGATTGTCACTCTCACCTCTGTACTTTAAAACCAGTGTGAAAGCCAAGAGGGCCAAAAAACCCACAGATCCTGGCACTTTGGCTCAATTTCAATAAGGAAGATCCACCTCATCTTTAGGTATGATTTATCACCATACATGTCACTCGTTAATTGGTCTATACTCTGAGCCAATAGCTGAATTGCTCACTTTCTCCACAACCAATTGCAATGAAATCCCCGCCTTTAAATTGATTAAAGTTTTTTTATCCGCATTCTAAACATTTCGCTGGTCCACCTCCGCCCCATTCTTCTACTGGCTCTTTGATTTGACATGGTCTAGCCTTACCCATCTTAAGGCATCCGAGGTTATCCCTAACATGTGAGATGTCCCCAGCCCAGAGCTCAACCGCCAAAAACTACTGACTGTTCATACTTCACAATTAAATCTTTCAATCACACTTTCACTTTTAAAATAAATCCACCCTTCAGCGTAGTGGTACACACTCAGAGACTCAGTAATCTTCTCCTTGATGGAAGTAGGCTCGGGTAGTTTTGTGATGGGTTTGAGACCTCGAGAAAGGGCGGGGCTTATGGGAAACAGCTTGAAACAGACGGGATCCAAGGATTCCTTTTAGTCATTAAAACTACTATGAATTAATGCAAACAGTGTTTTCCGGTGCAAAGATGCACATGAAATCAAATGTTTAAAACAATATGATACGAGAAAATGATCCAGTACATCTTTGCTTCTAAATATCTCAGTTTTACAAGAATGAACAGACATATAAATCAAAGATCTGTGACTCAAAAATATACATTCTTAGTACAATGCTTGTTGTAACTGCATTATCTGTTCGCTTTATGGGAAGAGAAGAACTGGTGTCCATAGCAGCTGACACTGAACCCCGCCACTGTGCTTTGCTGCACTGATAATTAAAAGACGCATTGATCCTCTTCTCGTTCCTCAGACCCCTCCTTCTCAAGATGCAGTTCCCATTTCCTCCAGGATTTATTTATCACCCACAATGGCACTTGGGTGCTATCATTCACAGCGTAAAGAGGGGAAAAGAGCTCCAGAAACAAGAGGAGGGAACAGGGGGGAAATGGTGCTCTTTGTGTTTCTGCGTCAGCATACAAATGGATGGGCCATTAGCCGACAGAGTATCACAGTTCAAACTTGTTATTAACACAGGTAAGGGTGCTTCTTCCACTGATAGAAAGAAGAAAAATCTGTCATTTGGAGTATAGAACAGGATTTCCAGGACATTTTTGTAAAGCACAATGGTATTCTGATTCATTGGCAATGGAAGTAAAGTCACAAATAGATTTTCTCAGTGTCAGCTAAAATGAAAGTGAATGTTTGAAAAATACTCCATGACCAACTTATGGCAAAAATGTATAGATACAATTTGGCAAAATAATACAAAAACATACAGTACCATAGTACCCATATGGACCATAGTCCATGGTCCATATAGTCTAAGGCATTCTAACTATTTCCTGGTATCAGAGTAAACAGATATAAAGTTGACTTTTTGCCAATTTTTTAATGGTTTTGTGCCAAACACTTTGTGATCCCTTATTCACATGTACTCATATGGGTGTTGACCAGTACGAGTTCCATAGGTTCCCCCATCTTGGCGGGAGTCCCGCCTATGGATGCTCGTGGTGGATAGTGACCATGGAGCTGACTAGATGTGATTTCTGCCCAGTGCTCTAAATGTCAAAGTGAAGAAATTCTATGAACTGCAGATTTATGTGAAAGGTTTATTCTTACTCCTTCTGTGGTTTTAAACTTGGTTCATTTGTGATGTCCCATACAAATACGCCAACTTGTCGCCCACACAGTCCATAACTACCTGTAAGGACTGTTATAACTAAGGTTTTAGTTTCAAACAAACCTGCTGAACCTGTTTGGAATGTGCTCTAACTATTGTTCAAACAAATTATCTGTCACTGACTCAATTTAAAATGTTTGCATCTGTTGTGTCAATGTGAAAATTATATTTGTTTCAATATTCAAGGCTAAAATGAATAAATTTTAAAAGTATGTTTTTTTGACCTTGCTGTAGGAGTAGGTATCCACAGTTTTTTTTTTTACTTTTTTAAAGTTTATTTTAACATTTTTTATATTTTTAGTTTTAGAAAAAGGGTACGTTGGCCTTGAGGAATATAATCCATGAAACGTTTTTGTTAACGAAAATGGCTATTTGTGTGCTTTTATTTAGGCATTCAGAACAGGTTTGTTGTCAGAAAATAAGTTTGAAAGGATATATTTTGTTAGAAAAAAAAAGTTAAATTAGTTTTCAGAGATGAACAAAAGAATAATTTGGTGCCGATTTTCTCTTTAGATTTTCCTTTTGTCGTTCTGTTATGGATTACTGATATGTGACAAACCAAAACAGGAGAAGAACTTAAGACTGATGATATAAAACCAAACAGAAAATTAGTTATCAGTACAGTCATTGTCAAAAGAAAAGAAAACTCTTCATAAAACCTGAATAAATGCTGCTCATGACCTCTTTAAAATGAAAGAAACTTACTTGAGAATATAAAGCTGACTGGTTGGCTTACACTCCACAGCCTGGTTGTTGTTTTAACATGTGTGTGAACTCCCTGTCCTTGGATATTTGTTTTGCCTGGTTGATTGGACTTTTTTCTTATTCCTCCACAAAGCATTTGTTTTTTCTTTTATCCTTTATTTACCTTGGCCTCGTCTGAAAATAAGCCCTATGTTATTCTTAATTCATGATCTTGTTACCTTCCAGTCGGCAGAGTAACCCTGTATGGAGGGTCATATCTGCTACAGGTTTAAGAGTGTGAGGTTTGTAAAAAAATAAATAAATAAAAAACATAGAAGAAATTGCTTCTTTTTTTGAAAGACTGTACTGTTAAAATACAGTTATTTTGAAATGTTTATTTGATTATAACTGTCTTTGCCTTTTAGTTTTTAGCTAGTCCATGATGCAAATTTTCACATTAAAAATGACAGACCTCATTGTCGGACAGTTACTGTCAACAGTGTAAAAATAGTTTCAATTTGTCAAAATGTTAAAATAGACACAAGATTGTGTGCAGAAGTAAAAAAAGAATCATGTTAATCTGGAAAAACAACAAAACTAATGGCAAATATAAAAGTAACTAATCTCCTGTGTATTTCTTTACTTCATTTAATAAGAATACATAAACTCAAAATGAAATTATAAAAGTTAATAAATGAAAAGGAGCAGAAAGAAGAAAACTTATATTATCTCCTTGTTTACCCCTAAATCAACAAAAATGAATAGAAGTTAATCAAAGAAAAAAAGTTATTACGTAAAGTGTTGATTTAAAAAAGTCCTAATTAAAAGGAACGTCAAATAAATGTTTGAATGTTTGAAAATATCAACACTGATTATCTTTACTTCAACACTTATTGAGA
>NW_023417728.1:3705-11189 GCF_002922805.2 Oryzias melastigma | reverse complement strand
GCTATATATTGAATCTATATTTTTTTCAAAAAACCAAAAGGCTGTAAAATGTCTTGACATTTGTTTGCAACACAATATATTTTAAAATGTAAACTCTGCTATTTATCTGACCTTAGTTTTGTTAACTTTATGTGTTAACAAGGTTCATGTTTATAGTAGTTTTAAATCAGTTTTTGTTCATTATTTGATTTTTCCTGAGGACCTTGAATGCCACGCCATCCCATAATAGTTCATCTGACATCCCATAATATTGTTTCTCATGGAAGGGGTTCCCGGACCCCACCTATTAACCAATCACCTTTACCAGAACGGCACCTGTTCCTTTCAGTCGTCAGTCAGCCGTCGTCGAAGATGCAAGCTGTGTCCCCATCCGGGGTTTTGCCTTTCCAACCTTTTTATCTCATTTCATAGTCATGCGTCCATGAGAATGTAAGTTTACCCATTTTAAGTTGTTGATTTAGTTATTCTATGGATGTGTGCTCTTTTCTCTTTACAATTTTGAATCCAGTAAAGTTAATATTCTTTGGAAACGATTAAAACTGTGTGGAATTATGTTTTTACATGATTATATTTATTTTCGGGCTTCTGTATGCCGTATTTCATGTTTCCTTTACTTAATCCGTTGGTGTTTCATGTCGAGTGGTCGCGCCGCAGCTGCAAAGCCACGTTCTCCGTCGCACATTATGGTGCGTTCAGGGACCCTCGTCATTCCAATGTTTAGACGAGAAAACAGCAGGCTTCAATTAAGTTTACATGTATGTTTGTTTTGTGAACATTTATACTCCTTTGTTATCATTCTGATCATTTATATTTTGTTTCTGTTCAGTAGAAACCATGACTAAAGCTACATGACTCATCATAACTCATAACTACCATAACTAATATGGAACTCTGGAACTTCAATAAATGAGTGGCATGAATGTGATCCAACATCTCATCATTTGTTCTGGCCGGACAACCTGAGGAGATTGAGACTTTAAATCAGCACATAAGTTACAGTTCTCTGAGGTCACAAGTTTGGAGCTTATTTGCCAACACCTCTTTCACATTATGACTTTTCTTGTTTATTTCTACCCCTGGCATTTTACTTTATTTTNCGGATTCTCAGTTTCCTCAGTTCTACAATGGCTTACAGTCGCCCTTGCCGTGATGTGCATCAGCCACGCTATCTCGACGACTTCCTGGTGACTTCCTGGTGGCCTGAGTCACCCCCCTTTCTGCCTTCTGATGAGCCTCTACCTCCACCTCCTCCCCCAACATTATACCCATCTCCCTTTGAGACAGAGATTCAGCCCTCAGCAGAGTATGTTGAGCCGTACTCCATTCATCGTAACCCATCTTCCGTGGAGACTACCTACAGAGGGCCAAAACCTCACATTCCCTGTTTCACTGATGATGATCCTCGCCAGTTTCCATCCATCCATCCATCCATCTTCTTGACCGCTTTGTCCCTTTCGGGGTCGCGGGCCTCGCCAGTTTGCTAGACTCGAAATCGCCCTGGACAACATTTTGCCTAGAGATGCAACAGAGCGCTTCAAATATCAAATACTGGTTGATCACGTCAAGTTAGAAGACGCTCTTCTCATTGCTGACTCTTACAGCAATAGTCCAACTCCCTACTCTAAGACAATGGCGTCGCTGACTGAAATGTATGGACAGCCTCACAAATTGGCCTTACAGCGCATCAATGAGGTCCTAGCTGAGCCTCCCATCAGAAGTGGTGACAGCAAAGGGTTTCGCCTCTTTGCACTTAAGGTCAGAGCCCTCGTGGGAATGCTAGAGCAGCTTGGAAGAGAGGGAAAGACTGAATTGGAATGTGGATCACACACCTCTCGTCTTCTGTCTAAGCTGCCTCATGAGCTGAGAGCCCAGTTCAAACGTTTCATCAACCCCATCATAACTCCAATACCTACTTTGCTTGACTTTTCAGAATGGCTTGAACAGGAAGTTCGCATTCAAGATGATGACTTTCTACCATCTCACCCACGACCATCACGAGATGAGCGCCAGAAATTCATCAAGCCCAAGCAGCAGAAGTTTGGAGTACGTCCTACCACAGTGCTACTCGGATCTGACACCGTTCCCAAGTCTTCAGAGCTCTCACCTCAAGTCAGATCCCCTACTACAAAGCTAGAGAAACCCAAGAAGTATTGTCCTTACTGTGACAACGTCCAGCATTACTTCAATCAGTGTTCAGATTTCAAGAAGTTCAATACAGATCAAAAGTCAGCCTGGATCAAAGCTGAGAAGCGGTGCTGGAAATGTGGTAGAAATCACTTAGCATCACAATGCTACCTCAAGGCTAAGTGTCAGCAATGCAATCAAACTCACCTTAGAATAGAAGAATAGAATAGAAAATACTTTATTAATCCCTTTGGAGGTCCTCAGGGAAATTCAAGTACCAGCGTCCGTACAGCAGTAAAAATACAAAAGAGTAAAATAGAATAACAAATGAAGTAATAAAATAAGTGAAATAAGTAAAATAGACTGAATATAGCTAAATATACAATAGAAAAANGTTGAGAAGGGGGGAGGGGTGGTGGAGGCTGCACAGGGGATGAAGACAGTGAAGGAGAGTCCTGTGGTGGGGGAGGGGGGACAGTGGGCTGGTCATAACGACCTAACCCTAACCTTGAAATATTGCATGAAGTCAATTCCACCTCCACATCCAGATCAGAACGTCCAGCCCCAGAGACTATTCAGCCAGTTACTTACTATTTAGATCCTGCTCTTAGAAGTAGCTGTGTACTGCTGAAAATGGTCAAAGTCTTCCTCTACAACAGCAAGCACAGAATGGAGACTTATGCCATCCTCGATGATGGTTCTGAGCGCACAATCATCCTCGACAGTGCTGCTCAAGAGCTACATCTTCATGGACAGAATGAGGATCTGGCACTCAGAACTATCCGTCAAGACATCAAGACTGTGAAAGGAAAGTCTGTGTCCTTCTCCATATCCTCCACCGCTCACCCCCAGAAGAAGTTTCATATCCACAAAGCCTTCACTGCAGCAGAGCTTGGTCTGTCCAAACAATCACATCCTGTTGAGTCCTTACAAAGAAGATATCGCCATCTCAAGGGTCTTCCTCTTCACTTCTTCAATCAAGCTCAGCCATTGCTCCTCATTGGTTCGGATTATCCTCATCTCCTCACTCCAGTTGAGCCTGTGCACTTAGGGCCACCCGGGGGTCCTGCAGCTCTCAAGACTCGTCTAGGTTGGACCCTTCAAGGTCCTGCCAAAGTCCTGCTGCACCAGTCAACCTCCTCTCAGTGTCTCCTAATAAGCAGCTCAAATCCCACTACTGATCTGCTAAAACCACGTGTCCAAATTATGGCAGATGGACATTTTGCCATATCGCCATGAGAAGCTCATCACCAGATCAAAGCAGGACAATGCAGCCATCAAACTGTTGGAGGAGAAGACCACCAGAGTAAACATCAACAATGTTCAAAGATATGCCACCCCGCTGCTGTGGAAGGAAGGACTTCCCCCCCTCAACGCTTCAAAGGAAGCAGTCATGAGTCATCTGCGCAGTACAGAAAGTCGCCTCTCCAAAAATCCCATCAGAGCGGCTACATACAACCAAGAGGTCAGTAAACTACTGGATGCAGGTCACATTAGAAAGCTCACGGCACTTGAAGATCAACCCAGCGCAGCAGCCTGGTACATCCCCCATCACATGGTCAGCCACGATGAAAAAAATCGCCTTGTCTTCAACTGCTCATTCACTTTTCAAAATACCAGTCTGAATGAACATTTACTTCCTGGTCCCACCTTAGGATCCACTCTCCTCGGCGTCCTGCTCCGTTTCCGGGAATACCCCATCGCAGTGAGCAGTGACATTAAGGGCATGTTTCATCAGGTTCGTCTGCTACCTGAGGATCAGCCCTTCCTCCGCTTCCTTTGGAGGGACATGAATCGCAACACAAAGCCTGACATTTACCAGTGGCAAGTGCTCCCTTTCGGCACAACCTGCAGTCCATGCTGCGCGACCTTTGCCCTTCAAAAGCATGTCATTGACCACAGTAGCCCTGATGAGGACACCAGACACTCAGTGGAGAAGTGCTTTTATGTGGACAATCTACTCCAGAGCTTTAAATCCAAGTCAGAAGCGAAACAGCTGATCACAAAGCTGCATGGTCTCCTCCAGTCTGGTGGCTTTGAGTTGCGACAATGGGCTACAAACGTGCCAGAAGCCATCAGTCACATTCCAGCTGAGCTGACATCTGAAAGTTGTGACCTGTGGTTGTCATTGGATGATACCACTCAACCAGAAAGAGCTCTCGGACTGCACTGGCACTGCAAAAGTGACTCCATCGCTTACTGTCTCCGTCACGTCGAGCACCTTCAGCCCACAATGCGCAATATTTACAAGGTCCTTGCCAGACAATATGACCCATTGGGGCTGCTCATTCCCTACACCACTCGAGCCAAGATTCTGGTGCAGCGCCTCTGGGGAAAGAAACGAGACTGGGATGACCCACATCTTCCAGAGGACCTGCTTCAGCTGTGGCACGCTTGGGAGAGTGAACTCCACATTCTCCCTAACATCTCACTTCCTCGCTGTTACGTCCATTCAGGTACAGACCTCTCAACAGCATCCCAGAGCATCCACATCTTTTCAGATGCATCAGAGAGGGCATATGGATCTGTTGCCTACCTCCGTAACTGTCAACAACAGCGGTGAAATCCAAGTAGCCTTCCTAGCTGCACGCTCTCGTGTTGCCCCAGTTCGCCAGCAGTCAATCCCAAGACTTGAACTCTGTGCTGCTCACATTGGTGCTCAGCTTGGTTTAGTTCTGAAACGCGAGCTCACCTTACCCATCGAATCTGTCACATACTGGACTGATTCCACAACCGTTTTGCACTGGTTGCAGTCCCCATCCTGCCGTTTCAAAGTGTTTGTTGGTGCCAGGGTTGCTGATATTCAGGAATCCACAGACAGCGACACATGGCGGTATGTTCCTTCAAGTGACAATCCTGCTGACGACATAACAAGTGGATTAACACTTGCCAACATCCTCAGTGAGAGCCGCTGGAACAAAGGACCCCCTTTCCTCCTTCAAAGGGAATCAGCATGGCCTCGCAGTGCTGACATTCCCTCCTCTGAGGATCCTGCTGAGCTGCGGAAGTCCACATTCTGCGGGCACATCTCCACTCCATTTCAGCCGAGTTTGCCTGACGCCAGCCATTTCACTACATTCAAAGAACTGCTGGAGGCATCAGTTCAGGCATGCCACGGGGAGGCCACTGATTCCAAGACCACCGCTGAATCTTTCAGACAAGCAGAACTGGCCCTACTCAGAAAGGTACAGAGTGACTGCTTTCCAGAGGAATTGGGCTTAATCTCCACCCAAAACCTAATACCTTCCACCAGCAGACTCCTCACTTTGGCACCTGAATATGACTCAGAGACTCAGTTAATCCGGGTTGGAGGACGTCTACGCCGCTGTGATTCCCTCAGCTCTGACGTCTTACATCCTATTGTTCTCGACTCTCATCATCCCATCACAAAGCTCATCATAGCAGACTACGACAGCAAACTTGCCCACCCAGGACCAGAGAGAGTTTTTGCAGAGCTGCGGAGAAGGTTTTGGATCTTACGAGGCAGAGAAGCTGTCCGTAAGCACCAATATCAGTGCGCTGAGTGTCGTAAGTGGCGCAGTCAACCAGTCGTTCCTAAAATGGCCGACCTCCCACCTTCAAGCTTAAGACTACATCAGCCAGCCTTCTACTCTACTGGCATGGACTGTTTCGGACCATATCTCATTAAGATTGGAAGGCGCACTGAGAAACGATGGGGCATAATATTCAAATGTCTCACAACCCATGCAGTGTACCTGGACCTGCTAGTCAGCATGGACACTGATTCGTTCCTGATGAGCTTACGTCGTTTCATCGCCAGACGGGGGAAACCCTATGAGCTGCTATCTGATCAAGGGACCAACTTTAAAGGAGGCAGCTCTGAGCTCAAGGACGCCTTCAACTCTCTATCTTCAGATCTGCAATCACAACTTGCCAGCCAACAGATCCACTTCCGCTTTAACCCACCAAGTGCACCACATTTCGGGGGTTCATGGGAGCGTGAAATCCGCTCCATCAAGTCAGCACTACACACTATCCTTGGATCTCAAACAGTCACCGATGAAACTCTGAGAACCATCCTCACTGAAGTGGAAGGCATCATCAACTCAANAGGACGCCTTCAACTCTCTATCTTCAGATCTGCAATCACAACTTGCCGGCCAACAGATCCACTTCCGCTTTAACCCACCAAGTGCACCACATTTCGGGGGTTCATGGGAGAGTGAAATCCGCTCCATCAAGTCAGCACTACAAAGAATCCTTGGATCTCAAACAGTCACTGATGAAGGTCTGAGAACCATCCTCACTGAAGTGGAAGGCATCATCAACTCAAAGCCTCTTGGCTACACTTCTTCAGATGTGGCAGACCCAGATCCAGTGACTCCAAATATGCTGCTGATGGGGCGGCTAGACCCAGCCACACCTCAGGTTGTGTATCCAGACACCGAGCTCCTCAGTCGTCGCAGATGGAGACAATGTCAAGCTTTAGCCGACCAGTTTTGGATACACTTCATCAGGGATTACCTACCTTCTCTTCAGAGCCGTTCCAAGTGGCAGCAGGATCGTGAAGACATCTCTATTGGTGACATCGTGCTTATTGTGGACCAGCAACTCCCACGTGCTCTGTGGCTTGTTGGTAAAGTCACAGAAGTTTTCCCTGGAGCTGATGGAAGGATTCGCACTTCCAAGATCCAAGTCAAAGATAAGACCTACACGAGGCCTGTTGCCAAGCTCATCAGGCTGCCGGCACTTCCACAAGACATTCCTGACTGACTTAATTTGTTCAACTTTGCTCCTCAAAGTTGGGGGCGGCTGTTAACAAGGTTCATGTTTATATTAGTTTTAAATCAGTTTTTGTTCATTATTTGATTTTTCCTGAGGACCTTGAACGCCACACCATCCCATAATAGTTTGTCTGACATCCCATAATATTGTTTCTCATGGGAGGGGTCCACGGACCCCACCTATTAACCAATCACCTTTACCAGATCAGCACCTGTTCTTTTCAGTCGTCAGTCAGCCTTCGTTGAAGACACGAGCTGTGTCCCCATCCTGGGTTTTTTCTTTCTACTTTTCCTCTCATTTCATAGTCATGCGTCCATGAGAATGTAAGTTTACCCATTTTAAGTTGTTTATTTAGTTATTCTATGGATGTGTGTTCCTTTGTCTTACAATTTTGAATCCAGTAAAGTTAATATTCTTAGGAAACGATTAAAACTGTGTGGAATTATGTTTTTACATGATTATATTTATTTTCGGGCTTCTGTATGCCGTATTTCATGTTTCCTTTACTTAATCCGTTGGTGTTTCATGTCGAGTGGTCGCACCGCAGCTGCAAAGCCACGTTCTCCGTCGCACATTATGGTGCGTTCAGGGACCCTCGTAATTCTGACGTTTAG
>NW_023417728.1:0-2986 GCF_002922805.2 Oryzias melastigma | reverse complement strand
CTATATATCTAGTTCATAATTATGGTAAAAAGTTACGGTTTTAAAGTTTTAAAAATATAGTTTTATAGTGTTTAATAAATGTTTATCCTGCTCATCCCTCGACCTACGATGTGTTTTGGATTTTGGCCCCTTGTGCGACTGACTTTGACCCCCCGATCTAGACTCTGTGTTTCCATGGCGTTTTTGTAGAGAGCCGTGTAAAACGATAAACAAAGCTGAGCTCATTTGGCTCCACAGATTCTCCCAACATGTCAGCCGCAGACACAAATGAACGGTGTGAACAGTAATATGGAGAAGTGTGCCTTGAATAGGAGCCGGTGGCTCCAAACAATAATAACAAGATGCTCTTCAAGTCGCACGGACGGACGCTGGTGCTGATGGCGTCGGGCCGGTCTGATAATAGGGACAGACTGAATCTGAAAATAGAAGACGACAATCTTATTTTCCCAAGAAACTGGACATCCTGTGATGTTTTGGGTAGTTAAGGTGACGCTATAGAAACCTAAACTTTAAAATAACAAATGTTTCCCTACTGAACAAATCTGCTGTTTAAAATGCTTCAAACCAATCAAACGGCACCAATTTGAAGATAATACTTCCTATCGCTTCCACGAGCGGCTCTCAACACCCCGGCCAGTTAGTATTTTGTCAAAAGTGATGTAGAATAATTAAAACAACATGTGAGACACCTCTGAACAGTCAACTCTTCCTACGGATAATTAATGAACAGCAGGATGTCGCAGCACAAACAATCTCACTCTGTGTGAATAATCAACGCAGTCAGCTTGATAAAATACACTAATTAATCTAAACCAAAACATTTGAATGTTCATGTGAAAGAAAATAAAAAAATCTTTAAAAAATAAACTTATTCTGTCTCAATGGTTTTGTGTTTCTGGTTTTGTTGGACATTTTCACATAGATCCTGCATGAACTGCACACATTTAATCCTTTGGCTTTGGGAGTCAATACAGACAACGCATCATTTTAAATGTAAAAATGAGGAAATGGTCTTTGATGGACACGGAAAAGGAAAGATAAGTTGTGAAACTAGATGTTTTGGTGTGGATTATAAATGGTTATAAATGAATAACGGTCATTGAAAGTGGACAGTGAAATCAAATGGATTTATTGTGTTTATCAATAAGCCACCAGTTACTATTTATAATAATAGTTTCTAAATGTGTAATTGTACATTCACACCGGACGCAGCAGGCGGGTCAAATTTACTACTTCTAGCCACGCCCTGCAGCGTGTGGGAGGAGCAACCGCCAAAGTTATTCTGGAATTCATTCGTTGAACACATGGATGATGTTGAGCGAGTATCTTGGGTGTTAACAAGGTTCATGTTTATAGTAGTTTTAAATCAGTTTTTGTTCATTATTTGATTTTTCCTGAGGACCTTGAATGCCACGCCATCCCATAATAGTTCATCTGACATCCCATAATATTGTTTCTCATGGGAGGGGTCCATGGACCCCACCTATTAACCAATCACCTTTACCAGAACGACACCTGTTCCTTTCCGTCGTCAGTCAGCCTTCGTCGAAGACGCAAGCTGTGTCCCCATCCGGGGTTTTGCCTTTCCAACCTTTTTATCTCATTTCATAGTCATGCGTCCATGAGAATGTAAGTTTACCCATTTTAAGTTGTTGATTTAGTTATTCTATGGATGTGTGCTCTTTTCTCTTTACAATTTTGAATCCAGTAAAGTTAATATTCTTTGGAAACGATTAAAACTGTGTGGAATTATGTTTTTACATGATTATATTTATTTTCGGGATTGTGTATGCCGTATTTCATGTTTTCTTTACTTAATCCATCGGTGTTTCATGTCGAGTGGTCGTGCCGCAGCTGCAAGCCACGTNCTCTTTTCTCTTTACAATTTTGAATCCAGTAAAGTTAATATTCTTAGGAAATGATTGAAACTTTGTGGAATTATGTTTTACAAGATTATATTTATTTTCGGGCTTCTGTATGCCGTATTTCATGTTTTCTTTACTTAATCCGTCGGTGTTTCATGTCGAGTGGTCGTGCCGCAGCTGCAAGCCACGTTCTCCGTTGCACATTATGGTGCGTTCAGGGACCCTCGTAATTCTGACGTTTAGACGAGGAAACAGCAGGCTTCAATTAAGTTTACATGTATGTTTGTTCTGTGAACATTTATACTCATTTGTTATCATACTGATCATTTATATTTTGTTTCTGTTCAATAGAAACCATGACTAAAGCTACATGACTCATCATGACTCATAACTACCATAACTAATATGGAACTCTGGAACTTCAATAAATGAGTGGCATGAATGTGATCCAACGTCTCATCATTTGTTCTGGCCGGACAACCTGAGGAGATTGAGAATTTAAATCAGCACATAAGTTACAGTCCTCTGAGGTCACAAGTTTGGAGCTTATTCGCCAACACCTCTTTCACAGTCGATATTTTCAATATAACCTCCAAGTTTGAATGATTATTCAAATTTGAAATTAGATTTGCGAATAAAGTTCAGCAGGACATTTATAAAATAAATACTGTACAATTATCTGTTGAAATTGGTAAGTTTACCTTTTATTATTTACATAAAATTATGTTAAACAGCGTTCAGCTGTAAGCTTTGCCGTTCTGAACCCCAACACTGGAAGTGACGATTCACATTTCGGGTCCTGTTGCCATTTTGTCTGACGTCATCGTGAAAAGGGTTTTGTAAGCACATCCCTTTGACATTGCACACATTATCCCAAAAGAAGCACTTCTTTGTTCTAAAAGTACATTTTGGACAAAAAAACAAAACAAAAACCAAACAAACAAAAAAGTCTCTAAAATCATATTCTTATTGGACAGATTTATAATAAGCAGGCAGCCAAATCACAGGGGTCACTGCATCGATAAATCCAGCACATGACACTAGAATCTGTCAATATCTTAGATGCATGAAACAGATCACCCATAACACATGTAAAGCATGGATGGAAAAAGACTCTTTCG
>NW_023417727.1:9822-11909 GCF_002922805.2 Oryzias melastigma | reverse complement strand
GTCTTTGCAACAAGCTAAACATGCTGACCACACAGAAGAACGGGGCAGACACAGTCCTTTAGGGCAGTAAATCCTTCATACCCCTCACCCCCTCACCTCCTCTCCTGCTTCTCCTCCGGGATCTCCCCGGTGACCCTTTAATCCCGGGAGTCTCCGCTCACGCACCCCGGCGGGTCCGGCTCCCGCATCTTCAGCGTCCCGCGAGGACAGCAAGTGTCTGAGGAGTTTCCCTCGCGCTCTTTACTTTCCCAGAACTTCTTCTTCTCTGCTCCGAGAGGTGACCCGGTTCTCTCCCGCCCCTTCTCCTCCTTCTAACTGCCCCTCTCAGCGCCCCCTCTCTTTTTTAAAGATGCCCCCTGCCCCTCCGCATGTCCGAACCTCGGTCCGTCCTTTCTTCGGTTGTCCTCCCTCCGCCCAGCTCTAAGCGGACCCCCGCCGTTGGTCTCGGAGCGGCACAAAGCAGGGGAGAGCTCCCAAACGCCGCTGGCCAATGGGAGCGCGGGACAGTCCGGCACCCAGCCAATGAGAAGCCTCCCAGCTGGTGGATGAACCAATCATTGGTGAAAGTGGGCTGGACGAAGCGAATTAGGGGTAATACTTGCTTACCCAACTTCCTGTGTGGGATAAAGGCGTCAGTTCAAGTCCTCAGAAAATAAATAAATCAAAACCACCGAAATTAGTTAAATTAGGTTATTTTACCTCATATTTCTGACAGTAACCATTCGGTTTGAATATTTATTTATTCAACTGTAATCAGAGGCGGGTAATAAGTTACATTTACTCATTTAACTGAGCAAGTTTTTGCAAATATTTATTACTTAAAGTACAGCATCATACTTTTTACTTTACAAGTAGATTAAAGATGAAAAACCTGTATTCCTACTCAATTAGGATTAACTGTATTCATTTAGTTGCCTGTTTTATTTTTATTATTTTTTTTTTAGTTTATTTCATAGTAGGGATGCATAGTAGAAAAAAGAGGGACAATCCTTACAGGACACTGGGGATTTTCAACAGTAGCATTCACCCAACACAGTTTAGTTCTATGAAACTACAAGGTAGCTCCAGAAAAGCCCAGCAGTAACGCACGGAAAAGTTTTTTTAAAAAAACTATAGTTTTAGATAGTTATAAGTCATCGTTAATGGGTAAAAAGAAGAATTAGATGCAAAATCTTTAATCAAAGAAAGCAAAAGTTTAATATTTATTGTAGTTTTTAATTCAATTAGCAGATAAATTGAAATATCGGGCATCTGGAATGCGTTCTAGATGTTGATCAAAGCCTTGCTCTTATCAAAGCTTTGCAACATAGTACTTTTCCCTTTGGGATCAATGCAATTTTTGTTCTATTCTTAGTTTGAAATTAACATCACAGCTTACAGTGAATAAACAAGTAAACATTTCATATAATTTTAACAAAAAGTTATTTTTTTATTAAAAGAAGAAGAAACAGAATTTGGTCACTAATAAAATGATAAAAAATCACAAATCACAAATTTTATTGCTGTGTTCTTCAACTGCTTTGTTGTGGGAAATTATTCAATTTCATCTAATTTGTCCAAAGAAAATGTATTATTACCAGGATATCATCTCTGTGTTCATCCAAACATGACCAGGTTGCACAATAAATATAAAGTAAATACATGGAATGTAGTTTTCTTTGTGTTTATAGTGTGAATGCTTTACAGCATTCTGTAGAGCTATTTTGGTAAAATTAGACATTTTTCCAGTTTTTTAGGACAATTTGGAGTTTAGCTATTATTTTAGCAAGCTTTCGGCTTCAACATTTTCAGCTGTCTATTAGCTTCAGCGTTTTCAGCCACCAGCACTATCATCAGCATCCACATTTAGCTTACAGCATCACACTAGCATTATTACAGGTAATGTCATATATCTAGTTTGATTTTTTTATTATTATGTATTTATAAGAATGATATTATAATGTTAATACAGACCACAGATTTTTTTTCACACTTTGAGTGATTTTTGTGATTTTTTTTAACAAGAAAAGTGAACCTTGGTTCAAAAAAGGTGGAAAACAGCTTTTTTTTTTAGAATGAAATTGATGTTTTGCAGCACTGAAATGTTA
>NW_023417727.1:0-1489 GCF_002922805.2 Oryzias melastigma | reverse complement strand
TAGTCACTAAGAAATGTTTTCTCAGATTATTTTGCTATTAAAAACTATTTTAAGATTATTTTTCTTGCAAGACAGAAAGTAAGACAATCTTCTTAAAATAATAGTCTTTTTAATGTCTAAGGGTTTAGTTTTTGCATTGTATGTCCCAGAAAACACATTCTTTTGATTTTGTCTAAAAGTTTCATATTATGATTAAAAGACCACTGGGAAGAATTTTAGATCAAAAGATGATCAGAGTGGGTCTTCAAAACATCCATAGAGCCTCCAGTCTCTGCTCCGGCTGCCAGAGTAACATTTTTTGTGTTATGTCACATAAGATTCATTATAAAGGTTAATGTGTACCGCTGACGTAAGGTCCTAAGGGCATCTGACTGTAGTTAACCATGGGCTGTCCGCCAGGTCCTCTGAATCCTGCAGCAAAACCCCCGCCGTACATCTGTGAGCAGGCGAAGCCGCCCTGGCCAAAAGTCTGGGAACAAACAAGAAAAGTGGGTCATCCTCCTTCCTGGGCTGCGAGGCGACACCGCAGATTTATGAGGGGATTAAAACAGGGAAGTCTTCTGGGTTACACTGCTGCAATCAGTAATTAATGTGGCGTTTAACAGATTTGAGGTGTTAATAAACACACAAAAACAACATATTTTCCCCTTTTTGTCCTCTTCTGTTGCCATGGAAACACAGAAGCTCTGCGACATAAAACAGTAAAGTGATTGAAGTGATGACTTCATAACAAGAACACTCCAAACTGTTGTGAAGATTTCAAACCCTCATTTTAACTTCTCTTTGAAAAATATCTTCATAGGCTTTTCTGAAAACCAACACAGTCCAAGTGGTTTTGTCTTATGAAGAGCTCAAATCTAAAAATAATGAGATTATTATTAAAATGAGTTCAAATCATTTTGCTCCAAACTTTTGATTATATAAAAAAAAGGATTTTAGAATTTAAAAAAATCAAATTTTTGGTTTAATTTTTGTTTTAATGTTCAATCATTAACTTTTTTAGTTCATCTTCCCTTTTTGCATGCTTGTTGTTTTCAGATTTTGACATCTTATTAGATTTCATAAGTGAAATATTTTACTCCATGAACGGATTATTTCGTGTTTTTGGACCACCTATTTTTGCAATGAAACAAGCAGAAAAAAATACCAAAATAATGAATAGTCTTTTTTTCTGCTTAATGCACTTAGAATAAATAATGAGATTTGGTGGTTAAACTAAATAATTAAGCTGGTTTTAAGGCTTGTTTTTCCCAGATCATCAGAGAATAACAGGAGAAAAATGTTCCTGCTGCGTCATGTCACCCGAGTGCTTCAAGGTCTTAGACAGCAGTCTTTCATATCAAACAATCACTCAGCTGTGCTATTGATTTCACAGAAACCTGAGATTCTACAGCCTCCGAATAACAACATCCTGGATGTAAACTATCCGGGATTTAAGGGATCAAACATTTCTATCATAATAAGAGTTTTCTGGGAAAACGTATACACG
>NW_023417726.1:9730-11909 GCF_002922805.2 Oryzias melastigma | reverse complement strand
CGGAAAATCTCCACATTTGAAAACCAAAACAACAAAAATTAAAAATTGGTTCCACAAGGGATAATGCAAAAATGTAGACAAGAAACACTGAAAAGTCACTAAAAAACTGTCTAACTGTACGGGCAGTTATGACTGAGCCATAGGCCACTGTAAAGACTCATTATTTTTAAAGGTACGGGACTTTCTGGGTCATTACTTTTACTGCCTTTCAGTTCTGGAGGTCACCTGTCGGAAAGGCTTCATTTACAACAACTACTTAGCTTTTTTGTTGTTTCTCAGCCCGCACCTTCATTCCTTCCTCCTCCTCTAGGGTTTCAGAGCATCTATTATGTGCCTGCTATAGGAGGGGCATTGAGAACATTTGTACCTTTGGTTTCCATTGTGCCTCAGTGTTGTGAGTACAATTGTGTTAAGGCTTTAATCCATAAATCTATTTATTTTGTTAATAATCCCTGAAGGAATGTCCATAAATCTTTTCTGTATTTCTTTAACTCTGCCTTGTTACCGTCATATTTCTGTTTGTTCCTGATTTGGTCATGTTTTAGCTATATGCTTGTTTTACTCAGAATGTTTTCAACATTTCACCAAGTCTGACCCATTTGGGTCCTGTTCTGATTTTTTTGGACAGAGTAGTCATAAACCAGTTTTTGAGACACTAAGACAACCCATTCCAGGTACAAGATGTTTTGTTCCCTAATTTATTTTGGAAAAAAAATTAATTAAAAAAGCTTTTTAAAACTACTAAGAGTCACCCTCCATTCCCTTCTAGGCTCAACTAAAGCTTTACAAAATGACACAAAGTAAAGAAGTATAAATGAAGTTTGCAGTGTATTTAAAAGAGCGTGACTGCTGTGAATGGAAGAGAATTGAACACGTATTGCATGCATGTTAAAATGACACATGGCATGTAGAGCTTGTCAAAGGCATTAGTTAGTTGATACTAAGTGTTTGAAAGTAGGTCATAACCCAAAACCTGAGCTTGTTACAAATAATACAAGTACAGTTGTAGTCAGGTCAATGGCTTCTTGATGAAGTGTAAATTCCATTTTGTTTAAATTGTACAAACATTCAGTTCAAATAAAAGACCAGAATTAACTCTGGCATTCCCCGTGACACACCTGACCTGCCCGGCAGTCTTTGTTTGAACAATGACAATCAAAGCAGCACTGTTTTCTCTTTTAGTAGTTTATTCTGTCAAAACTCTACATGAGGTTCAGACAAACAATCCATCCATTTTCTCAATCCACTATGTCTCTTTTGGGGTCACGGGGAGCCTGTCCCGGTGAAGGTGTAACGGTGTAAAACTAGATAACCCAAAAGCAGGAGAAACGACAGGTCCAAGAGTCTAGTTCAGAGTGTTTAATCCACAAGAGCCAAAACATCACCAGAGAATGAAGACGCGGAGACACTGAACTAGGAAGAAACACAACATTAAATACACAGGAGCACAATAGGTGAACGAGCACCACCTGTGAAACCACAGGTGGCCTTGATGAGGAGAGGGTGTCCATGACACAACCCCCCCGCCTACGTCCGGCTGCCAGACGGACGACGTGGCTGGTCAGGATGTTCCCTATGAAAACGGGCGATGAGGTCTCGGTCGAGGATGTGACGGTCCGGAACCCATTGACGATCTGCCGGGCCATAACCCTCCCAGTCAACAAGGTATTGCACACCCCGGCCCACCCGCCTGGAAGCAAGCAGCTCCCTCAAGGTGTAGACGGGTCCTCCATCAACTAGACGAGGAGCAGGGGGGTCCGAAGGGGCAGGTTGTAATGGAGAATCCCGGTGAGGTTTCAGCTTACTGATGTGAAAGACAGGGTGGATCCGAAGCGTGCGTGGGAGATCCAGTTGAACAGCCACAGGATTGATGATCCGGACAATAGGGAAGGGGCCAATGTAGCGGGGATGCAGTTTCCTAGGTCCCCCTTTTAACGGGACGTCAGCTGTTGAGAGCCACACCTTGTCTCCCACCTTGTATACAGGACCTGGCGACCTTCGACGATTTGCCACGATGCTCAGCCTCTCTTGGCTCTGCAACAGCTGGAGCCGGTACTTTCTCCAGATGCGCTGACAGCGTCTCACGAAGGCAGCAGGGCCAGAAGTTGAGGCCAACTGTTCCTGATGGGTAAACAGAGGAGGTTGATAGCCATAGGCTGCTTGGAATGGTGAGTACCCA
>NW_023417726.1:0-7862 GCF_002922805.2 Oryzias melastigma | reverse complement strand
CCCCACTTTTAATGTAAACAAACTAAGGAGAGCGGAAGGGTTAAAAGAGCGTGACTGCTGTGAATGAAAGAGAATTGAACACGTATTGAACGCATGGTAAAATGACACATGGCATGTAGAGCTTGTCAAAGCCATTAGTTAGTTGATACTGAGTGTTTGAAAGTAGGTCATAACCCAAAACCTGAGCTTATCACAAATAATACAAGTACATTTGTAGTCAGGTCAATGGCTTCTTGATGAAGTGTAAATTCCATTTTGTTTGAACTGTACAAACATTCAGTTCATATAAAAGACCAGAAATAACTCTGGCATTCCCCGTGACACACCTGACCTGCCCGGCAGTCTTTGTTTGAACAATGACAATCAAACAAAGCAGCACTGTTTTCTCTTTTAGTAGTTTATTCTGTCAAAACTCTACATGAGGTTCAGACAAACAATCCATCCATTTTCTCAATCCACCATGTCTCTTTTGGGGTCACGGGGAGCCTGTCCCGGTGAAGGTGGAGTACACCCTGGATAACAGTCTATCACAGGGCCCCACAACCACTCACACCAAGGAACACTTTACAGTGCGTTTTATGGGTTGTGGAAGGAAGCTGGAGTGCCTGGAAAAAACCCACACATGCTCCAGGAGAAAATGCAAACTCCACACAGAAGGAAGCCAGCCCGGATTCAAACCAGGGCCTTCTCATTGTGAAGTAAGAGTGCTAACCACTGCGCCACCATGCAGCCCCTCAGACAAAGTTTAGCAAATGCAGATTTCAAGTTTAGCATATCCTGCATGCTTTCAGATCAAGCTTGCCATTGTTTCTCTTGTTTTTTAGCTCCTTAAAAAAATATTTAAGCTGTTACGCTTTTTATTTATTTATTTTTTTGCATATCTATGCTCAGAGTAGTAGCTAACATGCCTAAAATTCATAAAAAGCAATACTGTTGAGTCCACTGGAGTTCAACCCGGTGGACGAGAGGATCGTGTCCCTTTGCCTTCAAGCGAGAATAGGTCTCCAACTATGGATTTGGGCCACGGGTCGAACAGTTGCTCAGAGCATCCAGCCTTATTTGTGGCTCGTGGAGGGCACTCCATTGTCCTGAAGGGGGACTTCAATGCTAACGTGAACAACGACAGTGGCACCTGGAAGGGCGTGACTGGAAGAAAGGGTACCCCAGACAGGAAATCGATGGTTGACTTTGAAATCTTTTCAGGCAACCTTTGGTCATGTGTCTTGGACACTCAAGTAAAGAGAGGGGAAGCGGTCCACGGATCAGTATCTGGTGGTGAGTTGGATTCACAGGCGGGGAAATTGACCAGAAAGACTCCTGCTGATACTCCTCCTTTTAAGGAAGCAAACCATGGGATAGGACTCTCCTTTACCCAAGTTGAACTAACTGAAGTAGTTGAAGACCTCCTCGGTGGCAAGCCAGCAATAGTGGATGAAGTCGGCCCTGAGAATCTCAAGTCACTGAATGCCGTGTGAGTGTCTTGGCTGCCATGTCACTGCAGCATCACGTGCCAGTCAAGAACTATACCACTGTACTGGAAGACAGGGGGTGGTGGTTCCCTTTTTTAAGAACCAGAGGGTGTGTTCCAACTACTCCTCAGCCTCCCTGGGAAAGTCTATGCCAGGATACTGGAGAGGAGAGTCCGTCAGATCCAGGAACAACAGTGCGGTTTCCGTCCTGGTCGTGGACCAGTGGACCAGCTCTACACCCTCTTCAGGGTGCTGGAGGGTTTGTGGGAGTTTGCTCATCCAGTCCACATGTGTTTTGTGGATTTGGAGATGGAGATTTGACCGCGTTCCCAGTGGTGTCCTGTGGAGGGTGCTCTGGCAGTATGGGGTCCGAGGAGCCTTACTGAGGGCTGTCCGGTCTCTGTATGACCGGAACAGAAGCTTGGTTAACATAGCCAGCAGTAAGGCAGACCTGAGAGTCTGAAGGTTTTGATGTCAAAGATGCTGAAATCACTGAAAATAAGGAGTTTTTACTTGCTGAAAAATGTACGGAAAACATCAGGAGAATCTCAATCTATTAGTAATTTAAAGTCTTCACTCAATAAAACAAACAAACACACAAAAGTAAAGGAATTAAAGAAAAATAACCTTCCAAAGGTTATATTTTTTGGTATTTAGCAATATGTCTTTTTAAGCCAATATTTGCTTCTGGCATTTTGTCTTAACTTCCTTGTCTACTGGTTCTCAGATTCTGTAAGTCTCTGCAGTTATCACAGGTATTTTAGTGATTGTTCTGCTTCATCTGTTTTCTGATAATTATATACTCGAGTTTCTCTGCTCAGGCAGAGCAGAAATATCATTTCCATGATTACTACTGGATTCCTCAATTGTGTATGTAATCCATACTGTTACTCTTAGCTGCTTGGATGAGTGAGCTTTTTAACACGAAAGAAGAGATATGTTGTGTCGCTTGAAACTTCAAACAATGCTGTAGATTTCCAGCAACGGTAATGGTGCTGTGTAACAATGCAGCTACAGCGGTTAGTGACTTCAAGGAAGTATTTAGAGGTAAAAAAAAGACAACTATTTATTCAATAAATACAAGTATGTAAAACATTGCTTTAAATACAGTTTTGACTTCTCAATGTCTCTGAGTTACTAGCAGGAAGTTAAAATGTATTTATTATTGAAGGTTTACTGACAAACATCAATAATTAAACTTGGAAAAATAACTTAGACAAAGATGTGTGTAAGGTCAAAGTGATGCTAAAGAAATCACAAAACTAATTGAGTGCAGTCACATTTACTGCAAAAAAGACTGTCTAAATCAGTGTTTCCCAACCCTGGTCCTCAAGGCACACTGTCCGGCATTTTTTTAATCCAACCCTACTCAAACACACCTGCATTTGATGACCGTCATTGTCAGGCTTCTGCTGAGCCTGATGATGAGCTGAATCAGGTGTGCATAAGCAGGGCAACATGGAAAACATGCAGGACAGTGTGCCCCGAGGACCAGGGTTGGGAAACACTGGTCTAAATAATACATAGAGTTGGATATAAAAAAAACATATAAATGCTTTATTTAGTAAGTCAGGATTGGTGAAACTTGAAGATTTAGCAGAAAAGAAAACTTTATCAGTCATTCTTAAAATTAAGAGAGCCTATAAAGTGATTTGTTTTTACTTCAGTAAATGAAAATCACAGGAGAAAATGGGATTTTAAGTTTCAAGCTGCTTGCACTGGTTTAAAGCAGACATGTTTTTCTGTGGTTGGGGTGAAATTTTGGAATCCCCAAGACAAAGTTCTAAAAAGTTGTTCAAAAAATTGAAAGAAAAGACTTAGGGAATATATTATGTGTGGTTAGTGTTGTGTGTGTGTGTCGGGCACTAAAGGCCATCCAGGACTGATTTTTTCTTTGTTCCTTTAGGTTGGGATATAGGGGCAGAAAAGAACTAACAATTTTATACTTCTCACTTCTCCTTTCCTGTCTTGAAGTTGTGTGTACTTATGATGTAGTGTATTAATTATTATAATGTATGGTAAGGAAAAAAACAACAAAACACAAAAAAACAAATACAAAAAATAATTCCCTGTTAATGAAAAAAAACTAAAATCCTGTTTAGGCAAAACTCAAACTTTCCTTCTGATAACTGAGATTGGGACAGTAAGAAAGTACAACTTAATCACAAACACAGTTTTACTCTCTTGTTTTTTTATATAATCAAAAAGGTAATTGCAGTTTCCTTTAAAATCCTTGAGTTTTTCCCTGAACTCAGCACAATTACCGTTGCTGGAAATCCAGAGCATTGTTTGAATTCCAAATGACAAGTTTCAAGTGACAAAAATATCTCTTCTTCAGAGTTAGAAAACTCATTCATCCAAACAACCAAGAGTAGCAGCATGGATTACAAACACAATTGAGTTCAGTAGAATTGGTAATCATGGTAATAACTGTTCTGCCTGGAACTTGAGCATGTAATTATCAGAAACAGTCAAAGGTTGGTTCACATGAATACTTGGGAACTTACAGATAAACAGATTTTAAAGGAAGCTGAGGACCGGTAAATGAAGCTAAGATAAGAAATACCAGAGGCAGTTATTGCCTATAAAAGACATCATGCATAATGCTACATAATTAATCCCTTGAAATTGATTAAATTCCTGTCTTTTTTTTTCTTCATTTTTTGTTTTATTTTATATGATTTTCTTCTCAAAATTTGCGTTACAGAATTAGTTACAATTGCAGTGATTGCTTACTTTTTTTGTTCTGGCTTTTGCAGTTTTATTTTTATTTTGTGTCTATATTTAGTCCCTTCAAAGTGTTTTAGAACTGACTACTAAAAAGCCAACAAAGAATGGCTGTTTTGATGTTTACATACGTTTATGTATTTGTTACAACAATAAAATTAATTCATTCTTGATTACCGATGTTTTCGTAGAACTCTTCACAATAAATGAACCTGATCTCTTAACATCATCTGTGTCTTCCTTACATTCTAAGTGAGATATCCCCATACACCGTTCGTTATAGCGATCACCTCAAAAGCATTAGCTGGTAGCTCCTCCCACATGCGGCCATGGCGTCAAGCTCAAGCAGACGGCGAGCAGCAAGTCGTGTGAATTTCTCGCGCCAATCGCGTTCGGTGTAAATGCATCTTCATATAAAGATATACAATAACATTTGCAATATGTCCCAATTTTTTTTTATTCACTAACAGCAGGTGAAATATTGTTTTGGTTTTTTGTTTTGTTTTAAGCATGAGTTGGCATTAACTCAAAAAATTGCTTTCATAACAATATTGCACAAGGAAAACATGCCAGAGTTTAAATGTCATTCTAACTACGTGTGTTTGAAACAGAAGTCCTTCATTTGTGGTGTGTCATACCAACAGCAACAGGATTGGACACCTCAGAACAACATACATGTTTATAGGGGCCCTACTATGAAAATGTACTTTTTGAGGTTTAAATGCATTTTACTGAGAGCGGAATATTCACTGAAAGCAAATATTCCCTGTGGTGCAGACCCGACAGCAAGACCAACGTGCCTGCGACCGTCACTACAACACATTTTTACATCTTTGTCCCTCAAACTGCAGGAAGGAGCCAGTCTCACTGCATTTTTGGAGAAAGTTGATGCAAGGCAACCTTTCCTACTCTGTGTAGGGGAGCAAAGAAAATAAATCCAGAGGTTCTTCATCGTGGTGGACCAGAAACCAGCCCCAGGCAGTGCTTTGACATCAGTGGCTGCATTTGATGTGTTGTTCAAGGCACAGTTTGTCTTCAGCATCTCCTATGATGAGGCCCTCTCCAGTTTACACATTTATCCAAACCACAGTCTACAACATTGATGCTGGAAAGTCCACGAGTCAAGGAACTGAGAGCACGAGCGTTAGCATGACACCAGATTTAAGGTCAGAGCACAGTTACAAAAACTGACTGAGAATGTTCTCGTGTTTTGTTTGTAAAAAAGCACCACAAATCTTTGCCAGCATTTGAAGTTCTTTCATGGTTTATATCCAGCAAAAAATTGTGTTTAAAATGTGGAGAGCTAGGTTGTGTTTCATCTTTTTGTATGTACAGTGGACTCAGAAAGCATTTAAATACTGTACACAGTTGTCAAGTCAGTGGACAGTCTGAGTTTTATCAGGGAATTACACCAAGTCATTCTGCTGAAGATGTTTCTGTTGATCAACAACTTCAGCCTCTTTGCTGCAGGTTCCTCCTAATGTTGCACAAAACTCGCTTGTTGAAATGTGTGGCTCAATTGTTGCCCAATTACAAGCTTCTGTTCTATCTGAAAATACAGTCCAAACAATAGTTAACTCAATGGAGGAAGTTGTCAATGATGTACATATGTAAGCACGTGAAGCAGCGTTCCAAACATTTACCCCTGAAGATAAAAACTCAGATACTTACAAGAAAGTTGAGCTTAGTCTAAGCCAATTAAATAATCCGTTTACTCCATTTTACACAGAGAAAAAAAGAGAAAAATATTATGCTAAAAAATGGGAAATAGTTGAGCCTAAAGAATTTGTTCTTGGTGTGAGATTGGATACACGTAGAAGTAGAAAAACAGGTGTTTACGGTCAAATTCCTGTCACAGACAAATATATGTATGTACCAATTTTAGGCACATTAAATTCAATTTTCAAAAATGGTGAAATACTGAAAGGTTTCCTTCAAGAGAAATGCAGATAAACTGGAACATACAGCGACATAAGTGATGGATTATACTTTCAAAAACATCCTTTATTTTCAAAACAGAACGATGCTTTACAGATTTTACTATATTATGACGATTTTGAAATGGCTAATCCGTTGGGGTCAAAGAAGAGCATCCATAAACTTGGCTGTGTTTATTTCACCATAAAAAACCTCCCACCAAAATTCAACTCTGTGTTGATGAATATACATCGAGCAGTTCATTTCTACTCTGAAGATTTGAAAAAATATGGTTTTGAAGAAATACTTAAACCTTTAATTGATGATTTTAAAATTTTAGAAGCAAAAGGAATCCAACTTTCTTTCCTTAAAGAACCATTGTTTGGCACTGTAATTCAGGTTACAGGTGATAATCTCGCTTTAAATAGCTTGTTAGGTTTTGTTGAATCGTTTAGTGCAACCCACTGGTGTAGGTTCTGTCTAACAAGCAAGGAAGAAATTCAGTCAGTGTTTACTGAAAATAATCCTGGCCTCGTTCAGCGTTCTAGAGATCTTCTTGTTGAACATTGTAACGCTCTTAGGGAAGATCCTGCTCTTCCTTCCATTTATGGTGTTAAAAAATGTTGTGTGCTCAATTCATTGGAATATTTTCACAGCAGTGACAACTATGCTGTTGATATAATCCTTAAATGTCCAAACTACAAATTGGCTAAAAAGTTATGGTACTGAATACCACCTTGGTCTATTTCTACTGGAAAATCCCGATTTACCAGAATTTAAGAAAATTTGCAATATTGTAATGCATGAAGATCAGGCTTTTATAATAGGTTGTGCTGTCAACACACTGTACTTTGATGAACACTTTCATGCATATTGTATTGAAGAGCAGAGTGATAGATATGCTGTGATATGTATCGACCAGCTTACTTATTTTAGACCTTTTGATAAGCAATATGCTAATGAAAATGAAAGAGCATACATTGTTCCATACTGCTTTATGTCTTAAAGATTGTTTTACATTTTTGTTGTGCAGTTAAAATAAATGCATTTTAACTAAACACAGTCTCTTCTTTTTAGGAATCTCAGGAATATATCTAACACTGGTCATTTTGCAATGACAGTGTTAATTTACCAACACCCCGAAATGAGTTAAATTGACAATGTCTGGTGTGGACTCATATAGACACTTCAAAAGTGTTGAAATAAATGGACAGAGTCAAATTGTAACTCTGTTTGGTGTCTTATAAAAACTCTTGACAGTGCTAATTTTTAACTCTATGTTCAGGTGTTAAAAATATGTAACACTGACAGAGTTGGTAAGTGTTAAATTTTAAACACTGACAGAGTAAAAATCAACTCAATCTAAGTGTTAAAGGATCAACAATTTAAAAAGAGTTATTTTGACACTTTGTGGTGTGGACCCATATAGGCACTTCACGAGTGTTAAGATTGACTCCTGTGGAGTTGAATCAACCTGGTTGAATTTGCTGTGTATGTTTATTAATCACATACTTTACCTCTGTGTCCAACTGTGTGCACCACTCAGGATGAACACTTAAGAACATTTGTGTTCTGATGAAGAAAACGTTGATAGTTGGTTATAAAATTACATATAAGCACTTTTTTTTTTTTTGCAAAAAATGTTCGACAGCAATGCATTGTGGTCTGTTTTCACTTATGTAGTGAGCATCAGTACTTACTAGTTTCAAAGCTTCTGGACAGAAATGTGTCTGAACACCTTTAAACTGA
>NW_023417725.1:9582-11918 GCF_002922805.2 Oryzias melastigma | reverse complement strand
CCGTAGAGGGAAGGGAAGAATTTGGATTCAGCCTTGGTATCATAGAATTCTTGCCGGGAAGAAACCGCAATTATAAAATAGTTTATACTTGTTTAGAGCTTTTCTACCGTCCTTGAAGACCCAAAGCGCTCTACAGTCACAGACCCTCATTCACTCATTCACACACTGATGGTGGCTCCACCGCTGAACACTGACGCTAACCTTCCACTAGAGGCAGTGTGGGGCTCAGTGTCTTACCCAAGGACACTTCGACACATGCACAGGCAAGGTGGGACTCGAACCTCCAATCATTCCATCGAGGGCTGACCGCCCTACCACGGCCTCTCCACGATCACTATTCAAACGGTTGGTACTTAATGACACCGCGATGGGGAGGCATCGGCAGAATCTTTAAGGTTTCATACCGCTGCCCAATTTTTTTGAAAATGTGGTCATGAATGTAGACGGTGGCAGTGCAGAATGGCTACTGGGCGGCGGTTGGCACTTGATATGGACGGCTGGGCGTCTGGAGACATTTACACATCGTCCAATCAGAGCTGCTGGTTGGCGATTCTGGCTCCCACCAATCGGTGGACGTCCATCTGTGGCCTGATTCTGTACTGGTGTCATCCCCTGCTGTCACTGGACTGCCACTGCGTGACTTCCAAATGTGCCCACCGACCGAGGTCAACTGTTCCAGAAAAATTGTAAAGTTGAACTTTTTATTAAAATCTTTATGGCTTCGTGTTGTATTTGTTGTAAAAACTGCATTTAGGTCAATGTGGCATCATGGGATATGTAACCATCCCCTTAACTTTCATTGTATGATCTACCCGGTCACGGATGAAGCGGAGGAAGATGGATGGATGGATGGATCTACATAGAGTCTTTAAATAGTCTTAAAAATGTGCAAAGCAACACGTGAACACGAGAGGTTTGAACGCTGAGACGCTCGTTTTCATGACTTTTCTTTGGAAGTGGTCGTTTGGACGTTGCTGGGAGTGATTTGAACATAACTTTTGGCCTAACATGCATCCTCCTAATGGTCATTCTGCTGGCAGTAATATAATCCTGTTTGGTAAAAATGGTGCAAATCATCACCTAAAATAGCCCTTAAGGGTGTAAAAAGTTTAGTGTCATGGATCTTTGTTTCATTTATCATTACTTTCTTTCCTTCACTTGATCTTTTCTTTTCTCTCCATTCTCTTAAACTTTTTCCTCTTTATTTTTCTCGTTCATGCTAAGATGCGCTGAAGTTCCTGTGATTACACCTGGAATTTCTTTGGATTCATAAATCCCAGTTTTATGTGTTAGAAACTGAAATCTGGACGTCTAAAATGTGAAGTGCGAAGCTGACATGCTGGCCTTTTCACAGCAGATCCTTCTTGTCTGGCGTCATTAAATATTTAGGATCTGTGGACCTCTGTCCGTCTCTGAGTCCAGTCAATCATGTGCTGTGTGTATACTCCAGTATGAATAATTTGCAGGACGGATAGAGACAGGAAGCGGCAGGATAATAGAGAACAGATAATGATTACAGTGATTTATGATGACAGAATGATGAAAACCAAAAATTCTGATGGAGTCAGAGAAAAAAAGGGCGTGCTGGAACAAATTAGGCGGATAGAAGTGTTATTCCCTCACCTTCACTTCTAAGGTTAAGAGTTGATTTGGGCTTTCTGCTTGACGCAGAACCTTTAATACACTTGAAGTTGAGTGTAGATGGACTGCAGCTGCTCCAGCAGCAGGTGGTCACAGGCTGCAGATCGGCTCTCAGACCCGAGGCGGTCCCACTGTTCCTGCACTGGATGGATGGGAGTGAAAGGAAATCCGAGCTCGGAGTTCATCACCTCTTTGGTTTATGTGTCTTTTCTCTGCAGTTATGATGATATTCCCGGTGATGAAAAGTATCTCTTGAATGGTCTGATAGAATAATGTTTTGGTTGTTTCATTTGGAGCCCTGCTGAGTTCTGTGTTGCTCATATAATAAAAAATCTTCTCTAGATGTTTATGATTCATTTTTTAAAAGTCCAAATTGAGCCTAAAGTTTCCTGAAAGAATCCTGCTGAATTCTGCCTCCAACCAGCAGGGGGCAGCAGATTGCTTTAATGCAGTGTTGTATGACCCCGACACCCCTCATTGGCTGAGCAGCTGCTAAACACCCCTCCCCCTGGCCTACAACACTCGTGACAAATTCATGAAAAAAAAACACTTTTTTCAAAATGGCGGCTTTTCTGTTGATTTATCTCCATGGCAACCATTAACTTTTTTGGTCATCTGATAGTAACGAACAGATCTATGTCATTTTTGGAAGAATAAGCAGAAGTACACTTTTGGATTTCCCTAGCAACCAAGGT
>NW_023417725.1:0-1480 GCF_002922805.2 Oryzias melastigma | reverse complement strand
GAAATCCATCGTATTTGTTTATGAGTTGATCCAAAAAGTTTCGCCGCTTTTCTCTTCTTCAGAATCCACTGGAACGATGCCGGTCACGTAAACGGTTAAAAGCTATCGTATGTCAACACGACGTCTCGGGTGTTAAAGGGGTCAAAACTCTATTTCAGATGTTCCTGCAGCTTCAGGAACCCGAGGATCTTCGGTCGTCTTCTTCAGCTTTAATGCTGAAACGTTTGAGTCACGAGAAACCGAACACGTCCGCCCTCCAGAGACTCCCCTGAATCCTGAGGAGTGAGGCCAAAGACAGACTCAGCTTCTGTTCTTCAGGCTCTGCAGTCACAGCTGCTGCTGTACACGCCTCCAAATGGTTCAGTGAAGTCCAGCGGTGGAGTTTGATTGTGCAAATGCCTGTTCTAGGAGCATCAATGGAAGTTCAGGAAATGTCCTTCTGCTGATGACTGTAAAAACATTTACTGAGTATCAGATGGTGTAAACGTATCCTTGTGCGAAGGATCAAAGTATAGGTTTAAAATTAAAGTGCATCTGAAAACAGTCGGAACAGCATCGGTGCATCTTTTTATATCGGACCAATTCACTGAAATTATACAAATATCGATATATCGATACTCACATCAATATATCGATGTTTCAATAGAAATACTTTTTTGAGTTTTCATCTGTTTCAGATTTTTGCCACTTTAGTGCTTTATAATGATAATCCATCATCTGTAGCTGAAGTAAACCAGTGTTCACCTGCGACTGAACCGTCATTATCAATGGAATAAATGTGTGTAATGGATTGTTTTAACGATTCGATTCACAGTCGACTTCAAATCGATCCAAGACGTCTCACATTTTCTAGATTGAAACACAATCAAGAGTAAATTAAATCTTTTTACAAAAAAAACAAGTAAATAAGAATTGAAGTCAAATACATTCACATTTTAGTTTGATAAAGTTTTGCTGTTTTTCTTTATCAAAATAATACAAACTGAACATCATTGGACTCTATTGGTGGTTGATGACTTTTTGCTGCATCACGAGTGTCCTCTGCTGTGATGGAAGTTTTACGTTAAAATAAACAGACTTTGTCTCAATCCAAATATATCAAACAATCTAATTTTGGAATGATTTTTAGTGGTAAAGGTCAGTTTGATTTGATTCTGCCTCAGACGGTTAATCGATTAATCACTAAGTTGATATATTGATTATTTGCTGAGACAATTTAGCAATTGATCACTGAGTCGATTAATCGCTTAAGCAACTAATCAGTTAATTTACTGAGTGATTAATCAATTAATCGCTGAAAGTATTTACCAGTTAATTGGCAAGTTGATTAACCAATTAATTATGACACCCCTAGAAATATGAACCAAACACACCTGTGAGAGCACATCCAGGTGAGTCTGAGGCTCTGAGATTCTGGAGGAAGTCTCTAAACTTCAACGTTTGGTTGATTACTAAATTCATGTACTTACATGTCATGAGG
>NW_023417724.1:11068-11931 GCF_002922805.2 Oryzias melastigma | reverse complement strand
TTCTTTTTATAGCTCCATCTGTCTCTTAAGCATTATATAGCCCAACTTTTTACAAAAGTTCTTAAAGTTATATAAAAGAATTGTATTTTTTTTTGTTTGTTTTTTTAGATTGAGTTTGGCTTAATTTTTCCAGCACATCATTCCAGCTGTTTTCCCATCTTTTTGCTATGAATTAAATTCATAATCAATATATTAGAATAATTAGAGGTTTACCACAATATATGTTAAATATGTTCTCTCTGGGTTTTGTGTATTTTACTCGTCCACCGAGAGCTGCATTTGAGAAAAATTTTAAACGTTACTTCCATCTGCCTATGGCCCAGTTTGAGCTTTAACCCAAGAGGGGGGGAAATAAAAATAAAACTGGGGGGTCTTGTTATTATTGTCTTGATGAAAATAAGAAAAACATCATAAGCCCATGAAGCTAGAGCAATCCTACGCACTACAACTGGCTAGCGTAACCGTTGATCCAGCTCAATAGGCTTCATGACAAGCTGGCGACCTGTATATACTGCCCTCACCCAACACTAACTGCGACAGTCTCCGACAACCCGCCCCCATGGGTTAACAAAATGGATGGAAGTAAAGGGCGAAAATATTCGCAGCGTGCCACCATATTGTAATATCTGTTTTTACCCTTTGATCTAGTCACTGAAAACCTCACATGCCTAAAGCTGTGTCCTGACTGGTTGACACGCTCACTGCGCCTTGCCGCGCCCGACACCCGAATTGCGACATGTCGCGTCTTACCTTGTCTTTACATTGACTTAACATTGAAATAGTCCAATAATATATATGGGTTACCTTAAATGCAAGAACATACATATATATATATATATATATATATATATATATATATATAT
>NW_023417724.1:10280-10776 GCF_002922805.2 Oryzias melastigma | reverse complement strand
TCTAAAAAAAAAGTAAAAAAAAAAAAAAAAATTTAACAGAAAGTACACCACTGCATTGAACTTTAATGGAAAGCAACTCGGGTTGTTCTGGAAAATGTTCCTCCTCTTATCTGTTAGTTCTTTTGAAATCTAATCCGTGTCAAGTTTTAGTCTTGTTAGCTATAAGACATTTACTCAAGGGAGTCTTTGAACTCGCATGTGTTCTTGATCTTTCTGTCCCTCTGTGGGTTGTTTAGTAGGTGGTCACATTTACCGTCCCGGTCAATAACTGAGATGTTTTGCTAGAGTACATGAAACCACCTGAGAATAGGAGTCCAGTCGAACTAAAGTGGCTTTATCCGATGCTGTTGTGCCAAATACTGGCTAATGATAAAAGTCTTGATCTGTGGCGTTTACATCAAAGAGCTTCAAAGCTTGTTTTCTTGTGGGTTCAAGGGCTCAAAAAGTGTCTGAAATATTCAAAACAGATTGTATGACAGAAGATCACACACTGATC
>NW_023417724.1:1020-1885 GCF_002922805.2 Oryzias melastigma | reverse complement strand
ATTAATCCTCACATCTGGATTGTTTTGCATAAATGTTTGAATATTTGACATTCACGACTTACAGACAGTGGGGATGCTGTGATGTCTATAATTTATCGATGGAACTAAACTACCTGGGGTATTGTTGGAATGGCATAAAAAAAGGTGTATGAGAACAACAAACTGTGTTGACAACCATCTATTATTTACCTAAATCAGTGGCTAAACAAGCAGAAAGTGTCTGTCTGAACAAATAATTAAAGTGATTTCTATTTTTCTTGGTGTTACAAGTTTTCTGTTGGGCTTACAGTATATAACACTATCCCACTCTGATCAGCAATTTTCCATTTTTACCATTTACGCTACTAGTTTATAATACCACCAAAAAAAAGGAAATATTTATGGGTTGCTTAATTTTTAATCTACATGTTGTGTCCACATGTCACAACTGATTTCATGGGTGGACACAGGCAAAAAACAGGCAAATCTGTATGGGGTACACAAGAAAGTTTTAGAAAATAGATCAACTGTGAACCTGTAGAGCGAAAATGTTTTTCTATAGGCATGTATTGGCTGGCAGTTCATGACAAACATTTAAGTCTTGAGAAAGTAGGTAAGATGCAGGTGTGACTAATGGATTTTTAACCCCCTGAATGTAGGGCTGCCACGATAAGTTGACTAATCGACGACTAATCGACTATTAAATTAGTCGAGGGCTAATTTAATAGTCCTTTGATAATATTATATGGAGTCAGAGTGTGGTAAAATTGAAAATTATAATGGCATTCGGCTCACTTTTTGGACTGTTTTGGAGTTTAGCTAATATTTCAGCTACATGCTAGCTATTTTGGCTAATTAAGACATTTTTCAGTTTTTTTTTTTCGTA
>NW_023417724.1:0-919 GCF_002922805.2 Oryzias melastigma | reverse complement strand
AATTTGGAGTTTAGCTAATATTTCAGCCACATGTTAGCTATTTTGGCTAATTTAGACATTTTTCATTTTTTTTCCGTAATTTGGAGTCTAGCGTATATTTCGGCTACATGCTAGCTATTTTGGCTAATTTGGGATTTTTGGCTAATTTGGAGTTTAGCTAATATTTAAGCTACATCTTAGCTATTTTGGCTAATTTAGACATTTTTCAGTTTTTTGTGGCTAATTTGGAGTTTAGCTAATATTTCAGCCACATGCTAGCTATTTTGGCTAATTTAGAAATTTTTCATTTTTTTTCCGTAATTTGGAGTCTAGCGATTATTTCAGCCACATGCTAGCTATTTTGGCTAATTTGGGATTTTTGGCTAATTTGGAGTTTAGCTAATATTTAAGCTGCATGCTAACTGTTTTGACTAACAGGCTTTTTTCAGTTTTTTAGGCTAATTTCTCATTTAACTAATATTTTAGCTGGCTTTTAGCTTCAGCGTTTTCAGCATATTTAGCTATCAGCACTAGCATCTTCAGTGGCCAAATTCAGCTTACAGCATTCACACTAGCACTATCGCAGGTAATGTTATATATCTAGTTTTTAGTTAGTTGAAAGCTAAAGATGGTTAAGATATGCGCTTTACATCCAGTTTGACCAAGTTAATCGAATAATCAGAAAAAATCAGGTTTGACCTTTATGTGACCACGGCCTGCGTATGCTAGGAAGCATTTATAGTGTGTAGTTTAGCTCTATTTTCCAGCACTCTCACATACAATTTCATATCTATTCTGATTATAGCTTACTTCAGGGATACGGAGAGCCAAACAACATAATGGAGCCTCCATTGCATAAATAAGTCTGAATCAATCATTTGCACCCATTCATAGATTTTTGTTTAATTGAAAACATGTATTTATTTGCTCAACTCTCCTT
>NW_023417723.1:51224-53224 GCF_002922805.2 Oryzias melastigma | reverse complement strand
TTCCACTTGCAGGAGGTAGTTATGGAGTTGCATTGGAATTGACATAATTCACCAAACTCCAATGGAAACAAACTTTTTTTTTACTTAAATGAGCCATGTGACCAACAACTGGATACCACCAAGAAATCCCATCAAAAGTTGAGTGTGTCACGGGGAATTTTTGGATCCACAGCTCCTCCGTAAACTCACCAACCACGATTTCCCATAATTGCTTCATTTGTAGCCGCTCTCATGTGTAAGTAGCTTGGTCTGAATCAGATTTCAACGCTCCTTTGATAAATGACAATGAGCGTTAGTACTGTGGCAGAAATTTGAATGTATCTGCTGCAACGTTTTGTTCACATCCATCACTGTGCTGTAGAAGGACTTATCACGTGAGTTGGTTTGACTTTATTCCCATAATTAGGATTTAAAAGAAAAAGTGTAAATGCAAAATTGTGCGTTTTTTTAAATATTTCTAGAATTTTTATTATTTTGTTCATATGTGTAATGCAAATGCAGTATTTGGTAATGGAATAAATGCAAAACTTGAAGAGAATTAGCTAACCATCAGCACGCTTCACCACAGCAATGTTTCTCCCAAGAGACATGTGGTCCAGAGTGTAAGAACATCTCAGTCTTCTGTTCTCTTAAATGGTTAACCAGATTCCTTCTGAGGGCGCTCTTCTGTGGATCAGTTTCCAATGTGAACCAGAGTCTGTGATTCAGAAATTTGACTTTACCGGTTCAGCAGATATGAAGTGATGATGCCGACCAAAGCATTAGAGAAGACTCAAAACACAAGTATTTTTACAAAATAAAGCTTAAATTCTGATTAGAAAAAGTGCTACCACATAGCTCGCCGCTCCATAGCCGACGTCTCCTTTGATGATGATGATGAGCGCTAGTGACATGGCAAAAATGTGAATGTATCTGCTGTAAATCAAAGAATTGTTCACATTTGTCGTCTTGTTTGTGAATAATTTATTGCTTGAGTTGGTTTTTTTATTTCCATAATTATGACATAATGGGAGAAACATCATTGCGAAATTGTGTGGGGTTTTTTTTGTTGACATTTCTAGAATTTTTATTATGTTTTATGCATATGTGTAACGGCAAATATTGACTCAAAATTTTCAGTTTTTTACACTTTTTGCTTGGAGGGGAAGCATCCCTGCCTTGCCCCCTGTAGCCCCGCCCCTTCTCTACACTCTGAATCCTGGACTTTTGTTTTGACTTCAAAGATTGTTTTCTCTGTTTGAAACCAAAAAGTAAAAAATAAATAAATAAAAATCCATGGTTATACACAAAGCGACCACTAGGTGTCAGTATTGTATAACATTAGAGACACCTGACCTCCGCGCACTTGAACAGACTCGGCTGCAGGCTGCAGCTTCACGTTTGCGGCTGATTTGGTTAGAAAATGAAGTCAAACAACAAGGCTTCCTTGTTCTGAGTGTCTGACACAGAACCGCCCTCCTCCTCCTCCTTCAGTCAGTCAGTCTCCACCATGAGCGTCCGGGCAGCGGCCGCTCGCCTCCCGCTCTCCAGGAGAGGGGTCCGGGCTGCGGAGCAGTTCTGGCGCGGAGCCTCTCTGCTCTCGGTCAGGGGCTTGAACGTCCAGGCGACCACCGAGCAGGCGGGGAAACTGAAGAGCATCGACGACCTTCCGGGCCCGAGCTGGCCTCGAACCCTGTACTGGCTGTTCGCGAGAGGATACGCGGAGAAGGCTCACTTGCTGCAGGTACCCAGAAGGTTCTGTTCGAACAACAACAACAGGAAAAAGTAGTTTTGGGTTCTCCTGGCTTGAGTTAGTCTGAAGTGGATTTTTGAGGTTCTTTCAAAGTAAAAGTATCTTTAGCTAGATTTGCTTAACTCTTATATTGTGTTTGACAGTATAAGGGTCAATTTTGACCCTTTGCAAAATTATATTTAACATGTCTATAACATTTACAATATGTTTGACAACATAAGGGTCAGTTTTGACCCTTATATTGTCAAAATTTCTTTAACATGTCTTT
>NW_023417723.1:10207-32922 GCF_002922805.2 Oryzias melastigma | reverse complement strand
CTCCCACATCCCCAAATATACACAGCATAGGTGGGTCAAGTGTATGTGTCCACATACAGCCTATAACTTGGGACTTTTGATTCCAGAAAATAATTAAAATGTTTATGTGTCACCTTGTCAACTAGACCTGTTAACATGACTGACTGACATTCTGCAAATACTTGGATTGATTTACTTGTTATTATTTTATGCCCTAAAATTTTCCCTCATCTTGTCTTTTTCTTTTTATTACAGAGAAGATTTTTAAAGTCATGAACCCTTAAAAGTGCTACTTTTTGCTAATGTTGATTTTAGCGAAATATTTCACTATTAACAGAATTTCAAAACAAGAGTTTTGTAGTTTTATGATGAGCATATATTGTGCTGCGTACTAAAACAGGAACAATAAACTGCATCATGCTTTAAACTTGGCAAATATAAACTAGTATCTTGGCTTTGTAATGAAGGCTGTTTACTCTGCTCAGTTTTCAACATGTGCCTGTGATTATAAAGCTATAACAGTATTTGAGTGTCCTAAAGTTGCAACAAAAGGCGGCTGAGATTAAGAGTTTGTACGCTCTGAATACAGCAAATGGAGTTGATGAAAACATGAAGCAGGACGTATTAACCCATCCAATGACCCAATTACCAGAGTTATCAAAACTGCCTATTTACACCTCTAAATAGCTGCTAATGACTAAAAATGAACCCTTTGAAGCTGAGACTGTTTTCTAGATTGCAGCTTCATACAAGTCTCATATCTTCAACAATCATTCTGCTTAGATTAGGAACACACATTTCTCTGACATCCCATTTGAAGCTGTTAATGTTGAGTGTAATGTTACCATTTTACTCTAACAGAACTTTAAAAATATAAAATTTTCTAATTTCTCTCAATACAAAAATACATGTACACTGTAAAAAGTGAAACATTGACTCAAATAAACAACAGTTCTTTAATTTGTTACAGCTAAACATATTATTTTGTCAAATTTGACAGAAACAAAAAAATTTGAATGTCATAAACGACAGACCTTTTGTTGATACATTTTACTTTTTTAAGTCTATAGAGTTTTGCCATTTGTGCATGATATCTCACAGTAAATGACATCATAGATTGGCCACATAGAACTCTTCTTTAGTGAAATAAGAAAAAATGAATCAGAAGTCCATCATGTTGTTAGTTTAGGATAGTTAATTATTTACTTCTATGCCATTTTTACACATTTTTAGCCATTTATGATACATAATTACCTAATACATTTGTCAAATTTGTATTCTGCTACAGCTCCCTAAAAAGCATCATCATCATACTTGGGTTTGATAGGTTTTGTGTATCCTTGCTGGTACACAGACACACAAACAGGAATGACCTCACACTCAGTATCAGCTCCCAGCAACAAAGACTCTCAACAAATCTTCATCCAAGCCAGAGTAAGACGATATCTGGATTCAGTTCATCATTGATGTCAAAAAATAATCACTTTAATTTGTTGCATGCTGTGCCTCTGGCAAAAGTGCCATGTTAGGCGGTCCATCACTTTTAAAGACAATCCTACGCATAAACTAAAAGGAACTTTCCGCATAATCGACTTGGAAATATGCTTGAATGAGGGAATTAAATAACAGGGACACTTATAGCACAAACGGTAGCAAAAAGCTGAGAAAGTCCTTAAAATAAGTCAAAAGAAATCTGTGTTCTTATACAATACTCTTCAATATTTGACTAAATATTAGTGTTGAAGGTCAAACATGACTGTTAAGTAAACAAGAAACCAAAAGCTATGAAGCCAGAGGCGTTTTCTTAAGTACAAGGACACAAACAGATTTAGTTTTTTATTCAACATTGTCCAGCGGTCAATTCAACATGCCCATGAGTTACAGACTATTATCACTCTTAAATAAGATCCAATGAACCACAAGAAAAAAGCCTGAAAAACAAAAAGATAACAGTTGTACAGGTACTTTTATTCCTTTGATCTAATTATTTTTATTCCTCAATAATAAAAGATTAAACAGTAAAATAACTTGGGATCAAAGATTTACTAAACATTCAGGTAAAGTCTTTGACACTGAGTAAAGAAAATCAAAAGTTCAATGAAAACTATAAAGAATATCCAGCTGACTGCTCAAACTGCTGTATCATAGAGACCAATGTTTGATATTGTCGCATAAAACAATAAAGAATCTTTATTTTTGTAAATCTTTTGCAAAGAAGTGTGAAATTAACATGTTTCTGCTTTTGAGTCTTTGTTTCGATCAAAGTATAGATGATCTTAAATGCAGATAAAACAAATTCCTATAAATGTATATAATGTTTTACATGCATTTAAAACCAAAAATCAACCCAAAACTTCAAATGGGACAAATTCCAGAAAACGTCAACACATTCTCTTCCCCAAGTCGTCACAGGTTGACGTTTTGTTCGGTACCACATCCGCGTCACTTTTGGACGTTTTAAGTGTCCCTAACTTGACTTTTTTTGGTGTGCTGGCTGTTGGTAAAATCTAAAACTTGCGGTACCGTCCTCGGGATGCATCCAGTTCCAGTACCCAAACCTTGTACCAGGACTCTAACCTGGCATCCGACCCAGGACCCGAACTAGTACCAAACGTGAAATGGGTTAGGGTATCGGTGCGCTCAGCTCTGCGACTACCTCGATGGAAAGGATTTTCTAGTGGCAGAAGATTCCGCTCTTTTGTCCATACTCATCCATCTGCAGCAGTTGACAAATTCCCCTTGTTACATTACTGGTGTGACCGTGGTGCAGCGGTAGGGCGGTCAACTCACCATCAGGAGCTGTGGGTTCAATTCCCACCTTGTCCGCTCATGTGTCGAAGTGTCCTTGGGAAAGACACTGAACCCCACATTGCCTCTGGTGGAATGTTGGTGCCAGTGTTTGGCAGCAGAGCTTCAACCAGTGTATGAATGTGTGTGTGACTGTAAAGCGCTTTGGACCTTCGAGGAAGATAGAAAAGCGCTATACAAGTACACGCCATTTACTATCTTCCTCTGTTTGTATTCCATCCATTCAACTCAAGTTTTATCACTTACCATGAACTGCTGTAACATGGGATGTTCTCCAGGGTTCTGTCCTGGGCCCCTTATCATTTGTCTATTTTCACTCGGCAATATTTTTAAGAAGCACAACATTTGATTCCACTTCTACGCTGATGACACACAGCTTTATCTGGACACCAGTTTCAACTTTCTCCATTCTCCCTTTTTAAACCTTTTATACAAGATCAAAATTTGGTTTTCTCCCAACTTCCTTAAATTTAATTTTAGTAAAATGATTTGTTTTGCTTGTTGGCTCCAAATCAACTATTTACAAAATTGACAGCTTTTCATTAACAATTATCAAATCTACTGTCTTCCTCTGTTCACAGGTTGAGAGTCAGTGGTATTCTTGACTTTACGCTCATTTACTTCACACTCACACAATATTAATTGTGTCCACCAGCTGTTATGGATAGTACATCTCATATCGACTAACTAACTCCCTCCTTTTTGGTCTCCCATGCAAGTACATCCAAAACTCCCCCGCCCAGATCATTTTCTGGATCCATTCACACCAATTCTATCCTAAAGCAATTCTACTGGCTGCCACTCCATCTAATTAGAGTTTAAAATCTTTCTACTCACTTTTAATATTGTGGATCCATGATCTGCTCCTGCACTATCTACCCCTCCAAAGTTCTCCCCTCTCCATAGAATCTGCTCGTCTTTCCACCATGGGGTTGATTCAGCAGAGCTACTCCTCACCTCTAGACATCTCTATTGCACAACCTTTGCTCCTTAAACTCACCTACCAATGTTAAAATGAAGTCTTTTAAGGTTTTAAGTTGGCTTTCAACACCTAAGATGAAAATGGAGCCATCAACTTTTATTAAAAATTCTGTTTACTTTCCTTTCGTCTGTGTCCTGTTTTAATACATCTGTGTATTGAGTGCAATTAAATAAAATGTTTTATAAATTATTATTGTTGTTTTTGTCATAACAGAATTTTCAGGACTCGAGTTTTGGATGAACACAGATTTAATAAAACCAAACTAGAGGAAAAATCCTTTACGATCCCACAAAACAGACACATAAATAGAACTATCACACAAACTGTTTTACACAACTGCTCCATCGATTGTGTTCTCCTGTTTCTCATTTAAAGCGCTAAACATGTTTACACGCTGGAGAAGCTTGTCCAGATGTGGAGTTGTGCAGCTTAGCACTTTCACAATCCAATTAGCGCCGTTTGAAGCTGCCAACAAACATCCCGGTTTGCAACTGAAGTCTGTCATGAATCCAGAGTCGTTTTGCTCTCAGTTCAACGGCGGATCATCTGTGACTGATGTATATTTGTCCGGACCTTGAACAAATAAATGTAACAACAAAACACTTGCATCAAGAACAGCTGAGCTGCAAATGTTCTGTCAAACTTCATGGCGAGCAACATTCGGCAGAGCCCAAGAGGCTGTCGGCGCTGAAGGTTTCCCTCGTCTCTTTTTGTGTTGCTAAAAACAACTAAATAAAGAGATTCTGAATGGCACTTTTTAAGCTCATCTTTCCTTGTGGGAATAATTGTATTTTTTATGGGAATAACCTTCCTGTGCATTATATTACCCTCCAAAAAAAAAAAAATCTTTAAGGTGACGGATAATTCACTCATTTTCAAGTTGCCGGTCAGGTTTTCTCGGCTTTAAAAGAACTGAGTTGTCTCGTCTGTGACCCATCAAGGTGACCATGCAATGAACCTGAAATAAGCTTAAAACAATTACACACATATTTTATTCAGAGCAGAAAAACAGAGAGCATGTAATCATTTCATCTATGCTCACTGGCAGGAGGCAGAAAGAAGTCCTCCAGGTTTGTTTGTTTTCGTCTACAGAACTGTCCTTGGTGCTGAAGTGGAGTGTTGAAGATCGTGGCACCGGCGCATCATTATTTCACGCAATATAAATATATCTATATACATATGGATGGGAGTATAGATGTATAAGTAGTTTGAGTCAATTAAAACAAAATACAGGAAAAAAAAGTGAAATACCACAAGTATTATATTTACTGGTAGCTTTTAAATACAAAAAAACATATCAGAAAATAGAAGTTTGAAAAAATGCAATATATATATATATATATATAATAAATAAGTAATAATAATTGTATTAAAAAAACATTCCTAAATGGAAATGAGCAGAGACATTTTATTTGAAATCATTGTTATGTTAATGACTCATCAGTTTGGTAACAGGTTGATGTAGGTTTGTTAGAATAATCTCTCACATCTTTTTAAGGAAAAGATGCATCAAATATTCTCAAAGAAACATATATTATGGTACTTGGGTCAAAGGCACAATCATTTCTGGGAAACCATTATTGTTCTGTCGTTTTTAGCACCCCCTGCTGTTTGAAGCAGAAATGCCCCATTCATAAATGGAAAAAATAACACTGGATAAATGACAAATTTGGTCCCTCATTAACATGGTTTTCAAAGAAAAAAAATCTAAATTTAACCACAAAACCCACATTTATTGCCCAAATTTCTAACATAAACTCTAAACTTTAGGCCTTTTTCTCTGATAAATCAAGTAGAAAGTCGGGTTTTTGCAGCTTCATCACGTGCTGGAGATGGATTGTGTTTATTTGATGCTGGTGGGTGAACTGGAGCTGGTCCAGATGTGTGCTGTGTGTGACCCTGAGTGACAGACGTGTTTGTCTACAGAGTTCCTGCTCACTGCAGTCCTGCTGCTCCAGATCCTCTCAATAATCCACCTGGCAAAGAAAAGGTCATTCTCATTTTTTTAAATGAAATTATCTACCTTGATCATCTTCAAAAAACACTTAAAACTGTACAAAAATATTATACAAATCTAATATATTTTCTTCTTACTGTTTAAAAAATGTGGAGAGCTGAAACAGTTGCATAAAAAAGCTGCAATATAGCATTTAAAGCAAGTCTGAAAGAGTGAGAGGCTGAACCTTTAATTAGCAAGTTATATAAATCAAGAATAATAGCAAGAAGGAAAGAATCCTAATTAATTATAAAAGTAGCACAAATTAAAACGCTGTACATTTTTAAAAGCTGAATAGTTAAAGACCTGCTCAGATAGAATGTGTGTTTTTGGTGTTTGTAACATATTTTTGTAGCATTTTTCTGATGTGAAGGACAAATATGAAGAAAATTAACCCTAAAATTACATCTAAGTATTACTTAACTCAAATTGTTGTGGGGCGGATGAAAAAAAATCCCGTTCAAGAAGAGCTTAATTCCAGCTGTAAATAAAAAGGAAAAGTTGACACTGAGGTCCACTGCTTCCAGGATACGTGGAAATTGGCATATTTTTTTCAGTGCAATCTGAGAACTGTGTCGTCCCAATAAACCAAGTGACTGCGGGTGTTTTCAAAGAGTTCAATGTCACGAGGGATGACCAGAGATGACATGCTATCTACTAAAACCTAACTGGGACTGAACAGAAATGCTGACAAATTGAAAGTAATTTTAGTAAAAACCTTTTTTTTATGTGAATGAGTAATATGTTTGCCATTCCATTAAAATGTCAATTTAAATAGTGTCAGGCCAAATAGTTGTCCCTCAAGCATTTTTATCTCACCAAACTTTACCTCCTTTGTAAAACTCTGGACACCGCTGCTTTGAACCCAGAACTTAAAGGTGAATTTCTAATGAACTGCCGCTCTGCACAAACTATGTTTGAGAAAACAACACATTTTTAAAATATATTTTTCTGAGAATTTCTTTATTCAAATTGTGATGAATCAGAAGTCAACAAAAAATTGAATTTATTTATTTTTTACACATTTTTAGGTTGTTAGCGGCTGTAAGCTAGTGGGAGAGAGAGTAAACAGATGGATGATGGGAAGTGAGGGCGGGGTTCATCCACGCCAACAGTCCCACCCACAATTCAGAAATGAATTTCTAATAAACTGGCGCCACTCTGCAGAAACTATCTCCTAGAAAACGACTTAGATTTTCTGATTTTGGCTAAAAACGGCATAATCACAATAAAAAGACCACAGGGAACACTTTGACAATAGATTCAAATATGATTTGTGTGAGTCTTTAAAGGCATTGATGTAAATATAGTAAGTGAATATAAGCATAATCATCTGAAAGTATTTTTTAATGCTAAAAAATGATAATAACAAGGTTTAAAAGTCAAATTTCCTTTTATAAGCTGCCTACATGTCTTCTAAAGGCAAAATCAGTGGAATATTGTTCAATATTTTTTAGCAAATAGGACAGGATGATTGGTACTAAAAGGACCCCATTTACTGCCAAAACTGCCTAATGGTTTTTGAGATGAAGAACCTTCAAAATTGTTATTTAAAAAAAGAAAACTAACAATGCTAAAAATGTTAAATAGCACATTCTAACTAAAAATCAGAGTGAAATGCTAATTGCTAAATCAACCAGGGAAAGTGCCAGATTCTAATTGAAAAGATTTTTGTGTTTTTCCGTCTCCTCTGGAGCTGATTTTGGGGACTGCTGGCGCTGTCTGTGGTGCTGAATGCTGTGATTAGCAGATTCATTATATTGTCATGCTCTGTTGCTCTTCTGCTTCCCATCTGCTGTCACATGGACAGACACGCAGCTTCACGCACCTTATTGGCATCTTTAAGTGTGTCCAAAACGTAAACATGATCCAAAGTCAAATGATGAAGGATTTCTAGGGTTTTCTCTCAAGTGAGACTGTCACACTTATACCAAAAATCTTTTCTCTTTCTGTTTCTTGGAAACTGTTTTTAGGCAGCTTTATACCAAAATGAACAAAAATGGTGGAGATTTGGGCACCCTGCCCCTATGAGAGCTGTTATATTTGGTAAGTGCTCACCGTAACAAGGCCTTCACTCTTCATTTCACCCCATGGATCATTTACGGTCTCTTCAAAACTCTTTGAGTGTCTGTTGTTCACACCTACCCCAACTCCTACTCCCTTCTTCTCCCTTCTCATCCTCGCTTTATTTCTGCTTGTGTGAAGCTTGTTATGTTTTCAGGATGCTTTTCCAGCCAGCCTTAATCTAATTTCAAGTAGCTAATTAACATTTTTTGTTGTTTGTAGCATCCTCTTACTAAACCCCTCTGACAGTTTGGTTTGGGAGATGGAAACGGCCCGGGCAGAGGACACAGCTGCAAATGCTTTACCTTGCTTGAAGCTCCAATTGTTGTACATGTAAAGACGATTTGTTGCGCAGAGCTGCACACATGCATTCATAGTGGCTCCCTCATGACAGATAACAAGCATGCTAAATGTTTATCAAGCTCATCATCAAAGAGTGATCATTACATCGGGATTGTATTCATATGTACCTTATTAGTGGCACAGCTCAGTTTGGTGGTTCTGCAGTCGTGCAGACTCACAAATATACCAGCACAAACGCACAAATCCAATTGTTTAGAATCATGTCAGATTAGCTGGCGGGCTAAAGCTTCTGCTCATGATTTATTGCAGAAGCGCTGCTGCATTTGCCAATAGGAAAACAGTTCCACAGTAAAACTCAGATGGATGAGAAGGAAAAACTGATAACATTTTTCTTGTCCGTACCTAATATTTTCACCAGCTTCTTCGTCTGATTTCAGCTCATTTCTTTACGCTGCTGTTTTCCAGGATCCTCTCTGTTCATATTTGCTTTCATCACCTGGTCTTGTGGCGGCTAAAAATGCACAGTGTATTGTTGCGGTCAGCTCATTGATCGAGACACTGAAGTGTTGCTTCCTTTTCCACTCTGAAAGGAAATGCAGCTCTTCTGATGTCCAGAGTGACATCTCTTCTTATTCTTTGTGTTTCATCGGCACCCCAAAGGTCTGCTTGTTAGATGTGGCAGACTGTATCATCCATCTCTTCATGTGGGTGTGTGTGATGTCGGCTTGCTTGTCCAGCTGTATCTATTACTGCTGCAGATAACAAACTACCAAAAACAAACCAGAGAACTCTGCCAGACAAAATACTGACGGCAAATTACAGCAACAAGGACTTTTCTATAGACAGATGCATCTAAAAAATAGAATATTATCACAAAATCTCTGTTTTTTTCCTAATTAAATAAAAAAAGCCTAACCTATGTTTTTTATAGAACCAATTCACAAAGACGGAATTATTTCAAGCATTTAATTCTTCTGATTTTAATGTTGAAGGCTGAAGGTTCTTAATGTTAGTTTTCGGAAGACCAGCAAGCAGGATGTTCCAATAATCAATTCTACTGGGGATAAGCAGCATCTCCATATCAGCAAGAGAAAGAAATGGGCGGACCCTAACCATTTTTCTTAGATGATAAAAACCAGTTTTAACCACATGGATAAAACTAGCTTAGAGTCAAAAATAATGGTTTCTGACTGTTTCTGAATAATTTATCGACAGTTTTTCTAGCTTCAAAATCTCCCTCTTAGCTTCAGGACAGATAACTTAAATATACATTTGTAAAAATCCTTAAAACAACATCTTTAAAGGGGTCAAACCATTATTTTTTTTAGGTTATCCAAATATATGATCACACCTTTGGAACACTGAAAAATTAATTATTTATGAAATATTAGTCATTTTTGTGAACTCTTGTCATACCAGGAAGTAAAACGACTCTGAGGCTCCGCCTTTCATACCTTGAGGGTGCCGCCCATTTTATGACGTCAACCTTGAGCTTTTCTAGTCACAATGTCAACCAACGAAAAAGCATCAGTTTTTTTTTAAACATTGATGTACATACTGTGTAGCCCAGGTGTTTATCCCCCAAATTTAATGGTGATGGAAAATTGGTTCATTTTGAGGTTAAATTCTATAAAAAAATGTAGACAACACCACCAGATGAACATTTCAGGATTTATTGAAATGATGAATACATTGGTCTGATTAGCACTGGCTGTGAATGTGGCTTTTCTATTTTCTTAATCTCTGTATCAAAAATCCTTTTCACTTGTACCTTTCTGTCCGTCCTCAATAATCCAAGTTCAAACCAGTTCTCCCAGGGTGTCGCTTGCTTTGTTCACCAGGAAATAGTCTGCTTGTTTATGGTGAGGAATAAACATTATAACACACTTCAAAGCTCAAAAAGTTTGATTTTCATAGCATGGCCCCTTAAATATGGAATCAAAAAAGTCATGTTAACGGAAAACACCAACTAGCATCCAGGAGCCAGAAACTGAGGCCACAGCAGAAAAAAACGGTTCAGTGTCGCTCCATAATTCTCTATTTTTGCTCTCACATCTGGGTGTAGAACTGATTTAATTGATACATTATCACCTGCTATTATACACACCTAAAGAAACCAAGAGTAATGCTTAGCACAGAATGAAACATCTGCTTCCTTATTGCACAAGCAAGCACCAGACAGGCTGGTGCTCATGCTGGCTGCTTCAGGCTGGAGCTGCCAGAATGAGCTCTGTGGAGAAGAGTAACCCCAGCAGAAGTGCTTGGACTGTGAGGAGTTGGCATGACGCCCCTCTGAGAGGACCTGCTTGACATCCATCTTAATGCACAAAGCAGGGATTGTATTAAAAACTGAGCTACCAATTCTTTCTTACTCCCAACTCGTCATAAATGGGCTTAAGGTTCGGGCCCCTTTTTGACGTTTTGGGTGTCCCAACTCGTCGTTTTTTTGATGAGCTGGTTCTTACTCATTTAATCACGGATCCTCAACCTCGGGACGTGGTACCAAATTCTACACCGAACGCGGTACCTGTCACAGTAACGGACACGGAACCGGTACCGTGTAAGTGTAATGCTTTGTTATCTATGCTCTCCAACAAGCACAGAAAGGTTAATCTCAGGGAGTCCTGGGTGAGTAAATGAAAACATAAGACAGTGGTAAGTGTAAAACACAATCGATTGTATTGGAAAAAAAAAAAAACACAAACAACACAAAACAAAGGACGGAGGCTGAGCAGACAAGGTCTGAGTCCGATTGTGTGGGATCCAGTTATTGCATCCAGAAGGATAAATTGCGGTTGGGAAGTTGAGAATCTTTGATGTGGCTTCAGTGAAGCAGCGTCAGAGGTTGCTGTGTCCGGAGGTTGAGTAGCTCGCCATCAAATGGGGTCTCAAAGGGCACAACAAAAACCACCTGACCGATGAGGAGGGGTTCAGCAAACTAGTAGCCCTATGCGACGTTGTCATGGTACGACTGGGTTTGTACCCTTGTACTATCTCGTGGGGTCCAAATAACCCCACTTTTAATGTAAACATGCCGAGGATAGCACAAGTATTACTGAGTTTTGCTGTCTTATAAAAGAGGCCACAGAAGCAGCAACAGCTGGAAGCAGGAAGTGCACCTGCCAACCCGGAACTTGTATACAAGCAGGCCCCGCCACAATAAGAGCTTGGGCCAGATGTTCAAACTTGAGCTCATTGCCTTATGTTCCGGGGTTATATTAGTGTACTGGACCTGTACCTGGTACCAGGACGCAGACCAGTATGTTACTGGTACCCTAACCCGATACCAGTTCTACATCCATTACTGTACTCCAAAACGTCAAACAGTGATACAGAGGGGGCCCAAACCATACGTCCATTTATGACCAGTTGGGAGTGAGAATGTGTGGGAACTGCAGACATTTGTAGGCTTGTGAAATAGGTTGGATTTGATGAGCTGAAAGAAAAGACGACTTCTATACTTGTTGACGGGCTCTGTGCGTGCTTTAGAATGTGGGAGGGGTCAGCAACAGCACCTGCTGCGTGCTAAATAACTATCTATTATGGAAATGCGAAGGACATCTGGATAACTAATAGGACATTAGCCCTTGAGGCCTGGAGTTGTTTACAGCTGAAAGAGTGGATGAATAGATTCAAAAAGACTCCCAAAACAAAATGAAACGCATTTTATTTAATTTGATTAAAAGAAAAAAATGAGTTGTTTTGTGTTTCTTTATATGTGGAACTCCCCTTTATTTAATATACTGCTGTGGAAGTTCTCTGGCTAACTTCTCACAAAGCAAAGTGGCAGCATTCCCATGGAAATGTGGCATTTACTTGTTTCTCACCATCTAATGAGCCAGTTAACATTCAGTTGTTCGCCCTAATTGACTCTTGCACTAACCGGATGGAGGCACAGAACTCCAAATAATTACACTCTTTATGAGCCAGTGTCTAATGGATTTAAATGGTGTATTTACCAGCCGACTGACTGTGGATGGAAATGATGGAAGGAAGTGATGCCTTCTCTGAAGTTGGGGAAAACAGAATGCATCGTTTCTATTGTCAATATATGTTTTTGATAGCAGTGACAGCAGATTTCTACAGTTATCCACTTGAATTTGGTGAGTTGTTTGCCTTTTTTTATTTAAAACACAATTGCTTGTTGAAATGTTCTGCAATTCTCCTGTGTTTTCATACTGTGTGCACCAACACAAGCAACAGAAGACCAAGAGGGAATTTTTTGGGGGGTTCTCTTTCTTGGTTTTCATTTTCCAAACTCGAGGAATCCTTTTTAGGGTCACATGGTTTTTAAGGCTTATCTAAGCTGTTGTTGGGTGAAGGCCATTTCATTTGTGATGATCAGTCCAGTTCTATTAGACTGACAGTCTAATAAAACTGGACTGATCATCCCCTCTCCCCTTATGTTCCACATAGGTAGTACCCGCTAGTCCTGAAAGCCAAAATCCCAAAGACTTCTAGAGAGAAATAAACAGGTATTACTCTATCATTCGCTTGCCAGAACAACCATTCTTACACTTGTGTTTCTTTCTAACATGTTCTTGCTAAACCTAATTTATTTCATGATAAATGTTCTTTATCACAAGTTATAAATTCCCAAAAGCCAAATTCCATGCCTAGAGTTTGGGCCGCCAAGGCACTCGCCTTTGACTGCAGCCCAAACCACATTGCGTCGGCCCCTTCCGAGCTCTCCTGCAGGTGGTGGGCCCACTGGAGAGGGATCCCACGTCTCTCCTTCGGGTTGGACCCGACCGGGGCCTGTGGGAGGAGCCCCGGCCACCAGGCGCTCGCCTCCGAGCCCCAACCCCAGGCTTGGCTCCAGGGTGGGGCCCTGGTGACGCCAATCCGGGTGACGTAACTAGATCTCTGGTGTTTTCACTCATGAACGGGTTCATGACGCCTGGACGCCTTCCTGGAGAGGTGTTCCGGGCATGTCCCACTGGGCGGAGGCCCAGGACACGCTGGAGAGACTACATCTCTCACCAGGTTCTGTCACAGAAAAAAAGGCTTTGTGCTGTTGTGCAACTCTTTACGTAGCAATGCGTTGCATGTCGATGCAAAACCACTTTTCTTCTCTGAGTCCGAATGAGCTGCTTCACGTTGATTAAGTTAATAGTTGTAGAGTTTCGGTATGTCAAAGAGTGTGTGTTATTTTAGTGTTGCCGGCAACATATCTGGTGTTAAATAGTTAATGCCGTCTAATTAAATCGAGATTTGTTGATGTTTTTATTTTATTTTTTCTGGGTTGTCTACATTTCATCAGGGGTGCTTGTGTTCCACGCCAAACGAGTCATTTTCACTTCCAAGAGATGTGCGGTTGTCATTCTCCTTACAAACCATTATCAATTTAATATTATAGGTCCCCAAACTGTCACATTATTGTGTCAATATTGTCTCCTTTACTCATAAAACCAATGAAAATCAGGACGGATTTTGACAAAAACTTAGAAGTAAAACATATTAAATGTTTAAATTCCAATGGCCTGCACAGTGGTGTAGTAGCGAACATTCTCACTTCAAGGCCTCGTGATATACCGGCATCCTGCCTTTCCCCAACACTAACTGGGATAGGCTCCAGCAGCCCCGTGACCCCAATAGGGATTCGGTGGTTTCAGGAAATGGAAATACAAGATTCCAGTGAACAAAACCTTGAAAAGCTGAGATTTGTGAGAATGAGCTGCAGAAATAACGGTAGCTTTCTGAAATGTTTGCTTCATCTTTCACAAGTATGTATTTTTGTAATAAAAGAAAGAAAGTCTGAGCGTTTCAGGTTGATTAACTTTTAAATCTGTGACTGAGACTACAGGGTCATTTTCCCCTTCAGGGTTTGGCTTCTTGACCTGTAAATTGTATTTTATTCAGCTGCTAAAAGGCTCGTGGGAATTTTCCCTGCTGTGGTCATTTATTTATAGTGTTTTTACGTAATCGAATAGTAGCAGTTTTATCTGGGGAATGTATTATGATGTCAGTGAGGCTCTGGACAGTTTCAAAACCACATTACTAATTCGGGTTACTCTCTGTAAACACACACACAGATAAAATAGAACATTTAGGCCAATTCTTTGATTGAAAACATCTATTAACACACATTTAAATGTGAATCACAGTGTCTTCAATGCTGCTGAAACCAACAGTTAAGAGTAAATTAGCTGTTTACACAAAAAACCCACAAATGTATGCATAAATGTTTGGTTGACAGAACAAAGAGAGAAGAGAACAACAAAAAAAGTGTTACAGCCTGTCAAAACCTCATCCCGCAATAAAAGCTGAAGCTTTAATTTACTTTGCCTGCTTAAAGGAGCCGCTTTTATGCTGCTGACAAGCCTTTATTTAAAGTCCCTTTGCTAGTTAGTCGGTCCCTGAAGGATTTCGTGAGGGTTTCATGACTGTTGCAGCCTAAAAGGATAAACGTGAGGCAAACTTTTTTTTTTTCTAAACCATTGAGGTGAAAGCTGCTCTGTTTTTAAGGTTCTTTTAGGCACAACACTGCAAGAAAGAAGTGACACCTACAACAATACAAGCAACTCAAACTGACAAAATTTTAAAAAAGGAGGCGGGAGAACTGCTCTACCTGATGCCCACATCGAGACGTTTTGGGATTTCTGCAGGAGCGGCACCTTTAAAAGCTCTGAGCAAAGCATTTACAGCCCCTCTAAATCTCCAAGCACTTTCGGTGTTTCGTGGTGGAAGTGACATGAGTGTACACAGACGCGCTGACAAGCACGTCTCCATTCCTCCCTGTAATCTTCTAATTCTGACTCCTCATCAGATCTGGAGGCAGCAGCGTCTTTCAGAGGCAGCGCTCGTGTTTGGGGTCTGTCAGTCACTTCACCCCAGCCAAAGATAAGAATGTAAATGTGGAGGGAAACTTTGCATTTGTCCAAAGATGTTTTTTAGTCTGTATTTTTATTTAATTATATTAAAAATAAATCTCTTCTTTGCCATTTTTCCCATTAATTGGGGTAAGGCTATTGTCAAAATGAATCTTGTACTCATAGAAAAAGTTGTGCATACTGAAAAATAATATGTTTGAATACAAAATTTGTTTGTCGTTTTCTTTGTCTTGAATAAGAAGTTTCCACTGTTGAGCCGTTTCCACTAAGCGTTTCAGTAATTTCATTGTCGGACAACAGTTGCAAGGCCTTAACTGGTCCCTTTCCATATTTCTTTGGACCTACAACCAACGGGACCAAAAACGGCACAAGTCGATCCGACCTAATTGGTCCATTTTATAATAGAAACACTCAAAAACCGTACTGGTCCATTCTGGTCTGGACCGCTCAGTGGAAACAAGGCATTAGATTACTGTCAAAAATACATCCCAGGTCCACAGGTAAGTCATGAAACATCATTTTCACCACTCCTTTTGGGACCCACCCCACGTTGGTCTTTTGATTATGCCCTTTTTATTCAATAATAATAATTAAAAAAAAAACGTTTTCTTGAACATAGTTTCTGCAGAGCGCCAGGCCTTCATTACAAATTCACTTCTGAATTGTGGATGGGACTGTTGGTGCGGAGTAAGCCTGCCCTCACTTCCTATCATCCATCTGTTTAGTCACTCTTCCACTAGCTTACAGCCCCTCACAACCTTTAACTGAACAATGTTGGAGGTATCAGTCGTTTTGATCCAGATTCCAACTCAGACAAGGAAAACAAAGACATACATGGATCTGTTCGTCTACAAGTTGGCATTGGAATGGAGTGAACGAGGGAGCTTGTGGCTTTTGTTCACACCTACAAGTTTTTCAAACTGCATTTTTGACTGCCTTTGATTAACCACAATTTGAGCAAAGAAATGCTCTTAAATTCAATTTCAAGCAGCATTTTCTTAGTACAGTGCATGTCCTCCATCAGAAAAATGCCACAAGAACATGATAAAAACTACAAAAAACACAATTTTCATTGGAGTGGGTGTTTAATTTTAGTCATATTTTTATTCTTGTCTGTGATTAAGAAATGTTTTTAGGTATATTTCTCAGTGTTTTTATTATTTTGATCATTTCTTTTTAGTCATTTTTTTTTTTTTTGCTGTAATGACTGCTGCACTGATCAGTCGTATTTGGGTCAATTGCTAATGAAGTATCTGCCTCTCTGTCTTGAGAAAAGGTGTAATTAGTGGTTTATAAAGGACATTAGCACAAAATAGTTTTCTAGTGAAGTAGCCGATTCTTGTATTCATGCACGAGGCTTTGAGTGGTCATACCTTTTACTGCATGAACTACTTTGCAAATAAGTCTTTTTTTCCCCGGATCTTTTGCAGAATTTATCTTTCTAAAGACAAAAAAAAAACAAAAAAAAAAACAGACATCCTTGGGTCCTGTTGATAGTTTATGTGGCTCAAGGACACTTCAGCAGAACCGTTGTTGGCAATTACAAAATGTGATTTCTGCATGAGTGACTATGATGAGTCTTAAAACAGGATTTCTTTCAAGTGCCACTTCAACTACATATACTTTGTCTATTGTTAAAATCATTCCCAGTGGTCTCTTAGTTATGATTTTACAGTTTTTAGCCTAAGTCAAAAAGCCTCTGTCGTTTTTTAAGACTTTTAATGCAGAGCAGCAGAAGCTCATTAGAAATCCGCCTGATTTGAGGGCAGGACTGTTAGCACAGAAGTTAGCCTCCGCTTATTACCCATCAACTCTTTGTTTACACTCTCTCCTGCTAGCTTATAGCACCTCACAAGTGCAAGGGAACATTAGCGTAGCATAAAAGAAAAGTGTAGGTGGAGACTTAGGCCCGCCCATGGTGCTGCTGTGACCCAAACCTGAGCTTTTTCTAACCGCCGGTTTTCATCTGCTTCTGAGCCAACATCATTTGAATAAATAAATACTATAATGCAGTTTTATTCTTAAATTATTCTGTCTTCCATCATGAGAAAAATGCTAAAATAACATGTTAAAACACAAAAAGCAGGATTTTCACTGGAGTGAATCTTTAAAGTTTCCATAATAACTTTAAAGCAAACCAAAAAAAAAAACTTTATGAAATGTGGTAGAAATTTAACAGGAAAATGCAGAAATATAATTTTAATATTTCCTATTTTAAATTGTTGATCAAGTTTCTAAATGTTGATTGCTGTTCCAAAATAAAGTCATTAAAGTTACTGGAAATCTTTTATTGACTAAACCAAATCAATGGGGACCAAAAATGCTATTTTAATTGATTTGGGATTATTTATTTGATTTTTTGGGAATTAAACTTACATTTCATTTTTTTTTATTATTATTTTTTTTTGCTTTTTTTGTTTTGTTTTATTTTTTTTCTAGAAATTCTTGTTTTTTTCTTATTTGTCCTTATTTCTTTGAAATGTCTATTTTAAAAAGTTTAAAAAGATGTAGAAGAGGGTTTTAAATGTGTTAATTTGGTTGTAAAATTTTAGCTGGGCTTGATTGACATGCGAGTTGACCAATCAAAGGCCTGTATTGATCCATGCTTTAATAGTTGCTGTGCTTGGCTGTTACAGTACAGTCCAGGAATAACTATCTCATTGGAATCAAATTCAGAGGAAATTTGAATAGATGAAAATAAAAAGGGAACATCACGAGCTGACAGAGAATTTAGAAGCCAGCAACGACAGCAGGAGTCACAGCTCCATGCAGCCGCTGAGACGCTCCCAGCAGGAGCAGCGGGACTGAGCCAGAAACACCTCCGGGTTAACAAAGGTAATTTCTGTCTGAAAGCATGCTCATTTTAGAACAAATAAACACAATCAAACCACTCATTCTCTCAACACGATTGTTTAAAATAAACTGAGAGAAAAAAATATTACAGTGAAAAGATGCGACATGACTCGTTTGGAGGAAATATGATGATCTTACTAAAGCGGCACATATAATGTTTTAAGACATTTTTAAAAAAATAAATAAATACAAGTGAAACATTGGATCAATTAACAAAAGTAGTTTGCTACATTTACAATTTTTAGTTTTCATCAAATTAACATTTTGGGTTGATGGTTTACTCAACTCAAAATTAAATATGATAAAAACTAGTATTTTTAAATATTACAAATTACAGAGCTTTTGTTAAATGCTCCAATGTTTCACTTTTTAAAGTGCGGGACCCGTTACAAACTGACTGAAAAATTCACATTTCTAAGAAAAACTGACCCCAGAAATGACATTTTAGCCACAAATGTTTATTTAAATGTGTGCTCAAAGGTACATTCTCACCGCCCTCAACAACTCCAAGTGACCACTTCTAATGAAAACTCTGTAATGCTATGTGCCCATATTAAAACGCGACATAGATGCAAGTTTTTCAGCAAATTGGGCAGCTGTGTTATTGTGTTATAAAGAACATTTTTACTGACTTTATTTCCTTTGTGTCTAATCATGTCTCAGAGTTTGCCTCCAGTTTTTTTTTTAAAACCAGCTCAGGTTCAGGTCTTCAGCTGTGCAGCTTTGCATCATCTTGATATAATCCAGACTGATCAAAAGTGTTCAATCATCTCAGAGCAGACGGAAAAGTGTGTCTGCAGTGTTAAGGAAGTGGGTTCTATAAATATACATGCATCCTAGTCATCTGTTATTTAGTTCTCCTGCCTGCGGCATCAGTGAGACATTTACACCTGCAATATATTGAACAATGCTCCTTTGCAATAAACTGATGAAGTTAAGAATACGCACACCTGTAAGGAACATGTTTATGTCAGATGAGCAGCAGAACTGAAATCGTGACTTTGTGCTCTGAAAAAATTCTCTAAATCTTTTTCATCATTCTATAACAGTTTACTGTTCCACTGAGTCAGCTTTAGTCACATGCACTCGTACTGGGGTTGGCCCTTTTGGGTTGTCTGGGCCTATGGGGGTCATAGAGAGGAGTGGCCACAACTTAGAACAGGATTCTGCAACATATGCCAGTAAAAGAGCCATTTGTGCCTTTTTGGTACAGAACAAAACCTAATAGGAGCTGTAGTTATTTATTTTTTATTACCCTTTTAGAAAAATTTGATACTACTTTGCATCATTACAACAAATATGAATTATATTTAATTTTGGGCACGAATGAACACATAAATATTCAAATAAACTGGAGTTTTCTCAAAGTTTAAAGTTGTTTTTTAATTTTGACAGAAGCTCATATGACTTGATTTCTTGTCCAAAACAGGAACATTCAAGTGAAGCAAATATATTCGAAAACAACACAAGACAAAAATGACATTTTCTTTTGCTATACTTTAAGTAGGGATGGGATTATATAAATTCGCTTCTTCCCACTCCTTTTCAAGCAATCAATCAAACTCTAGTTAATTATCACAAAAAATGAGTGAACCAAATGTGACATAAGTGTGTTTTATTTTTGTTTGTTTTCTATTTTCTAATCAATGCATTTATTGTTTCTGTAATGAGTTTGAAATAATTGTGTTTTGTCCCGTATTTTTCGATCTATGCTTGAAATAAACCAATCAAATGAAAATCAAACTTTAGGTTTACTTTGGTGAGCCTCCATCCTTTTTCCTACTTACTACTGCTGTTAACTGGAGCATAAACTGAAACAGGATTGGTTAATGATCCAGTAAAAAAAGTATATGAAGAAAACACAAATCTTTATGTTTTAGCCACTTTCCTCTGAATTCCTATTGTTGTGTAGCATAAGATAAAATGTACTTTAAAATCACGAATTAAACTCAGTAATCATAAAAGTTCCGGATTTTTTACCAAAGTTTTGCCTAGTAACACTGGGAGAGATTAAATAATAATTTGAAGAGGTTATCCAAAAAGAGGGGAAAAAAGAAACTACATAAGCGGCTGAATAAAGCTACTTATTCCAAGTAAAACTAATTCATATAAAACACATCCATCTTAAATCCCATCTTGTGATTTCAGTTTTTAAATGATTATCAAAATATTTGGATTTTTGACACTCTTGCTGTCTTAAAGTGAATGAAGTTATTTTATGTTTTTCCCTAGGTAAGGGCTTAAATAATAATAAAAAAACATTAATTCAACCTCTTTAGGGGCCCCTTTGCTGTTGTTCGCCTGGGGCCCCCAAAGAAATAAGTCCGCCACTGCTATGACTGTTCAGGCTTGCAGAAAAAAAAAAAAATCCATGAACATTTTTGCCTCACAAGCTCACCTAGCGGGCTTGATATTTCCTGTAGCCCACCTGCACGCCCAGTACAGGTTTGTCCATTTTCCCCCGCAGTCAGCCGGTATCCACCTGTAAAAGCGGTTGTGACAAAGGCATTCACTTATTTCCCTTTGCTTATCTCTTTTTTTCAACCCCTTCATTCTTGTTTTGTTTTCTAATCTTTTTTATTCTGATTTCAGAAAGACGCAAACTCACAAAGTAAAAACCGTTGAGGTCGGATAAAATAGGAGGTCACACCAAAGTCTTGGTCTTTTCCAGTCAAGTGGACTTGTGGCCCAACAATTATTCTAAATTATACGAGTTAAAAAAGGTTCTCGTGATAAATGTCAAAGAAATTAGCAATGTCCACACAATCAGTGGAACATTTAGAGAATTTCCTGAGGACTAGAAGCCTCAACTTTAAAAAGTTCAAGCAGAAACAAAAACAGGAATAAACCTCAGTCAGTAAGGCCATCCCTGAAAACCACAATCCACTGACGCGGCCCGGGACTGCACACAGAAGCGTGACCGGGCCGCTCCTCCAAGCAAAGCCATGAATAAACACCAAGAAACAAGCGAGTTGTTTCTACAAACTGCTCAGCTGGACTAATATGGAGTTAAAAGGATTCATGGCGCAAAAAAGGACATTTCCTTTTATCTGGTGTTGATAAAAAGAGCTGTAAAAGTATAGAAGTGGATCAGATCAAACTTTGTGCAAAAACTGTTTACAGTTTCAGCATTTATTTCATTTTGTTGCTGATACACCTCTAGAGAAATGTGACGCTGCAGAAACAAGAAGCTGCGACGAGATTATAAAAAATAAAGCTGGTAAAAGCAAAAATCTTTAATATTTGTTCTTAAGGTAAACACTGCTTTTAAACACTGAACAGAAATTGGATTTTATCATCTATGTTTACAATTTACAGAGTGTAGCAAGTATGCTAGCAGTAGCACTTGTGTTCTGTAGATTGTAAAGTATATTTATCAATAGATTACAAAGTAAATGTTTATATCACGACGTTGCTGTTTGGATGAACACAGAAACTAGTGGAGTTTTTTGTTCAGCGCCAAAACAATCAAAACTAAACGCTGCTAAATACCAAATTCTATCGGAAAATATTGAGAGAAAGTAAGTCAACATTAAGAAAAGGGAGAGGTACAATTTGGATCTTATCCAGGGCAGGTGCCGAGCTGGTACTTTTGAAACAGTTCCAGTGCCTAAACAGTGCTCGAACCAGTGCTTAAGAAAAAAAGAAAAAAAAATACTAATTCCTTCCAAAACCATCCTCTTCTTGGGACGTACAGCCAGTGGCCCAAATCTTCATCATGTTATGGTTGCTTTTGGCTGATCCCCTCCAGAATTATCACCTCTCAGTGCTGCCTTCACCTTTGGCAAATGATCTGAAGCTCCGCCCACACTCACTATCTCACCCGCTCTTATAAGTCCACCTGCAGTTGTCGGAAAGGTGAGATGATTGGCTATAATTGTACAACAAAACTGAATGGAATACGAGTGATTGACACGTTTGAAACCATCCAGTTTGTATTGGTACCAACTTGGCACCAATTCAGGTACCCAAACCTTATCAAGAAAAACTGTCAACTCATATCCCTGCAGTTGAGAGTTTCACCCTTTAACACTGGATATGTTAAAGAACACGCGCTCTTTGGCATACCTTAACTTTTAGGGTGTATTCATGATCATGAACATGATCCACATTGCTTCTCACTGTTTTCCCAACAATCTATATGTCACAAACACTTAGCATACCTTGTAGCCGTAGCATCCCCAGTAACAGTCAGGCAGCATTCCTCCGTGGTACCATAGCAGCAAAAAAAAATGTTGAACCTGGTCTTCATACAGTCGCTAGAAATCGATCAGCGAAATAAAAAGTTTGAATAAGTTAAAATCCGGGCAAACTACAGCATCATAGCACCTGAATCTTTCTCTTTGTTTTGACTCGTAACTGCTGGCCAATGACGGAAAAGTTCTTTAGTCGCGTGGTTTTGTTTACAAAGTTTGGTCCAAAACAGAAATCTCCAGACTTCAGGACTTAAACCGGAACAAATAAGTGGACTTGATCGAACCAACGGACGGCCCCAGTCTGAATACACCCATAGACTGTTAACGCAATGAACATAAATCAGCTGGAGAAAAGCAGCTTTTCATTTGGGCTCCGCACTGATAAGACACACATTACCAACGTAAAGTGTTGCATAACAGTCCATAGCCGGTTTTCTCAGCAACAGAATCGGCTGATTTATGGTAATTGCGTAAACTGACTGGCCTCCAGCTGCCCCACAGTTCTATCTGGACGAACATTGTTCAGACATGTAGTTGTAGAGTTAGATGAGCTAATTCTTCTTTAATAGTCCTGGTAAATCGCCTGTTATCAACCATTGGAGTATAAGATAATAAGTGCTTTTAACTCATGAAAGATCAAACTTTTTACCAAAATTTTTCATATAAAATCTGTGTATTCTGGAGGTAGTTATGGTCAAACA
>NW_023417723.1:0-3107 GCF_002922805.2 Oryzias melastigma | reverse complement strand
CGTTGTTGTGATCAATACATTCAATCATTGGTTTCTCAGAGTTCTTGGTGAAATAATGAAAACTAACATCAAAATGCTCTTTCATTGATTTAAACCTGTTTTCTATGTGCTGTTGTGTTTGGTGAAATAAATATTTTTTTTGCCTCACTCGGGTATAATCAAGACATGTTAAGCTGTTCAACAATGACGACAATCAAAAACTTTTAAGCTGTTTTCTGTTGAAAGTTAGGATCTTATGAGTAGCAAAGTTGTTGACCAAACCCTAAAGCAAAGTGACTCACATCAGAGATATCTCTAAGGAAGGAAATTAGAACCAATTTTAAAACTCTCGATCAGAAATGTCAAAAGTCAGTCAGCCTCCTGCAGGTTTTTCAGAAATCCTGCCTTATCTGCTGCTGATTACCTGGTCAGGTGTGTTTGGCCAATAAGGAGCTTCAACAGCAGGTTGGTTGGAAAACAAGGAGGACACTGTCACTGTGTTAAGATTGTTAAGGAATCCTATTATAAAGTGTTACTATAAAAACTTCTTAAAAATTAAATAAAAAGTGAAGAAGTGAACGCAAAACAAAACTAAACGAAACAAGTAACTATGATACAAAAATAAATAAAAATGATACAAAAATATTTAACAGAAATATAAATAATTTGTAACTTCTCAGCCTTTAAATAGAACAATAAAAACAGGTGAAAACTACTTGAGGAACAATTGAAATTGGTGAAAATATGAATAACTCGTGAACAACAATAGAGGTTCAACCCACTTTTTGGCATTACGATACAGTCCAATTATTTTACAAAAATGCTAAATCTAGATAATTCTTATTCAAATGACATTTAAAGCTCCAAGGCAAGGCAAGTTTATTTGTATAGCACATTTCATGTACAGAGACAATTCAAAGTGCTTTACATAAAACATTAAAAGAAACAATCAAAAGAAATAGTAAAAATGTCATTCATCATCATTCAAATCATTAAAATAAAATTAAAAGAAAGTAAAAAGATTTTAATTTAAAACAAATAACAACACATGGAATTTGACAGAAATTTAGTGAGATATTGACTTGGAAGAAGAAAGCTTATGATTGAACGTCTTTTTGTTTGCATCACATAAAAAGACAAAGACGGTAGAAAAAAAGGAGAAAGAGAAACTGCAGTTTGACAGAAATTGATTATTTACTTCTTGATTGATTTAAGACCTTTTAACCAAAATAATCTTTTTGATATCTGTGGTTTCCAAACGACACTGCAGTTGCCTAATCGATTTTTCGATACATATTTAATATTTACATCCCTCATTACAGGAATTCAAGCAACAGTAAAAAGTAACACAGATAAAAATGGTTCTGCAGGGGGCGGGGGCTCTTTCTATTTCCCAGGATGGCGTGAGGCAGCGACTCAGCTGGATCCTTATTTTCAAAAATAGAAATGGAAATATCAAGATCTGTGGGTCTGTATTGATCTGATACCAACTTGAGATCAATACTCTCAATATCGATTAAACCAGCACTAGTACAGGGATCACACAGGAACAAGTATCACTTTCAAACTCCTGAAAACATGACCCCTGATCGAGATCATGGGTGGGCAAACTTTTTGAAACATGAGCCTCAATGAGCCAATAAGGACATGTCTAGCTGAAATAGAGGGTTTTTGTCAGACCCCTACCATGCTGGAGGGTGGAAACACCTTTGTTGCATCCATGGATGGATGGATGGATGGATGGATGGATGGATGGATGGATATGGCAGTGGCAACTATTCACTATCTACATTAAAATAAAAAGAGAAAACGCAAAGACTCGAGCTGAGTGTTAAATTGTCAGTAAAGCCATGAAAGCCCATTCTGTAGCTGTAGATACTCTTCTGTTCTAAATGACCGTTTTTTTCCCCCTTCTGACCAGCTAAAGAAGTTTTTATGAGTGCGAACCACAGTTGCTGGCGTTCGAAGCAGCAGGAGCTTTTCCCCGTGAGCTGCCAGGTTCCTGAACTCATTTGTGTTGTGAACAAAGATAAGGGAAATGAGTCCTCGTGCTTCTGAAAGCAACTGAAATGGAAACCATCGCTGAGTTCCCATTAGAGCTTAATGTCCGCACTGTGGACACTGTTTATTCTTTTAAACACACATCGGAAGAGGGCGTGTTTAAATCGAGTCGTTGGAAGGTGAATTTTCTCCTGATGAACATTTATATCAACACTGGTCGGTCAGTTGGTTCAGAAAAGTCATTGTTTTATGTTTGGCGAGACTTATCGGTGCCAGTATTTGCCAATATTTGCATCATTTAAGTTAATCTGTGTCGGTTCAATATTAGTGAAAAATCAACAACATCTTTGACTGCAGTCAGATATATATTCATTTTTAAAGTCTACTTGTTCCTAATAGATTTCTGGTCCAGGAATCTTTTGTTTACAGTCATTGTCGGTAATTATTTGAAGTATTTACAGATCTCATTTATTTTTGATAAGGATTCATGCTGTTGGGAAGCTTACGGTTTACATTGTGTCTAATAGTCAGTAAATAGTCTGTTTTCAGGAGTTTGAAAGTGATACTTGTACCTGTGTGATCCCTGTAGTAGTGCTGGTTTAATCGATATTGAGAGTATTGATCTCAAGTTGGTATCAGATCAATACAGACCCACAGATCTTGATATTTCCATTTCTATTTTTGAAAATAAGGATCCAGCTGAGTCGCTGCCTCACGCCATCCTGGGAAATAGAAAGAGCCCCCGCCCCCTGCAGAACCATTTTTATCTGTGTTACTTTTTACTGTTGCTTGAATTCCTGTAATGAGGGATGTAAATATTAAATATGTATCGAAAAATCGATTAGGCAACTGCAGTGTCGTTTGGAAACCACAGATATCAAAAAGATTATTTTGGTTAAAAGGTCTTAAATCAATCAAGAAGTAAATAATCAATTTCTGTCAAACTGCGGTTTCTCTTTCTCCTATTTTTTCTACCGTCTTTGTCTTTTTATGTGATGCAAACAAAAAGACGTTCAATCATAAGCTTTCTTCTTCCAAGTCAATATCTGAATAAATTTCTGTCAAATTCCATGTGTTGTTATTTGGAGCTTTAAATGTCATTTGAATAAGAATTATCTAGATTTAGC
>NW_023417722.1:0-10607 GCF_002922805.2 Oryzias melastigma | reverse complement strand
CAAAGAGTCAGATTCGAAAAGGATGATTCACTCTGATGCTTTTTTCTATCTTTTTTTTATGTCACATGTCAACTCCAGAGGCCCACAGCAAAGGGAAGAGGGATACGCTTTGTGTATGTGCTAATACTGCCCCATAACTCAGGGGGAGTTGGGGTAATTTGTCCCGTCTTTGTGCATTTAAAGGCAGTAACGAGCTTCCCATCTCGTCATGTGAAATAGACTCAATTAAAAACAGCAAAATTAGATTAATCTTAGCTTCATGTTCATCAGTTACAACGTTAAACAGCATAAACATGATTTTTTCTTTGTGTGATAGTTTCTAGAAATATAAAAGTGCAATAAATTATGAATTCTAAAGCATTTTCAGCCATTATTTACACATTTTTTATTTGAATTTGACCTATTTTCAGAATAAAAGCATATTTTAGAGCAGACAAAATTAAACACTTTTTAAGCTCTAGAGGGAAAAATATTAAACTGAACTGAAACTCATTAAACTGAAGTGTCATCTTTTTATTTTTCTTTGTAACTCTGGGAAAAAAAGTTGCAAAAATAAATCAAATAAATCTAAATATACAGGGAGGAAACTCTTAGCAGCAGACAGATGAACATAAAATACCCAGTAAATGTAACTGAAAGCTTGAGGAGTATCTGAAATGATGCATTTATGTGGGTTTGTGAGCTCTGACAGTTACAGAGGAGTTGTAGAGTCCGATGGCGGACGGCGAGAATGACTTCCTATAGCGTTCCTCAGAACAGAGAGTCTGCAGGAGTCTGCTGCTGAAGCTGCTTCTCACTTTTTCAGTTTTATTGAAAAGGTGGGAAGGTCTACAATGGTCAGCGGTTTAGCCAGCAAAGACTTACTTTAAAAAAAATGTTTTTTTGCGTGTTTTTAACATGTTCTTGTGACATTTTTCTGATGATGGTAAACATAAATGAATAAAATTAAACAAAAAATAGAATTTCTGAGTATTTCTTTGATCAAATTGTTGTGAATCAGGAACAGATGAAAATGTGTTACTTCTGTGATGGGAGAAAAACATGATTTTTTTTCCTTTTAGATCAGAACAAACACATAAGAATAAATGTGAAAATGTTATTTTTGAATATCCTGTTTTTTGAGGTTTCTACATGTATGTGTGAATACTAAATCAGCTTAAGTTGGAGTCTTTATTGACTGTTGTGGGTCTACATGATGGGAAAAAATGTGAGGGCAACATAAAGGAAGCAATGTGAATTGTTTTAATTATTTTGACTCATTTTATTGTAATTACCTTTTTTTAAAATCCTTTATGATTCAATTAAGTCACATTTCTATGAATATTTTGCTTATTTTTCTACAATTTTAAAGACAAACTCTGATTAAGATTGTGTTTTCTGGTGGCATTTTTATCAATACGAAGGACATTCATTCATCCATCCATCTTCTTGACCGCTTCTTCCCTTTTGGGGTCGCGGGGGTGCCGGAGCCTATCCCGGCTACTGATGGGCGAAGGCGGGGTACACCCTGGACAGGTCGCCAGTCTGTCGCAGGGCCTCAATCACACACATCCACTCTCACATTCACACCTAGGGGCAATTTAGAGTCACCAATGAACCTATGAAGCATGTTTTTGGACGGTGGGAGGAAGCCGGAGTCCCCGGTGAAAACCCACGCATGCACGGGGAGAACATGCAAACTCCACACAGAAAGGTCCCAGCCGGGAGTCGAACCGGGGCCTTCTCGCTGTGAGGCAAGAGCGCTAACCACTGCGCCACCGTGCAGCCCTACGAAGGACATGTATAATAAAAATTAAGATTAAAATTGCATGTCTAAGTGTTTCTTTTCAAAATCACTGTAAGTCAGACAGAAAAATGTTGCAAAAGAGTTTATTCATGAAAAAAATGAATGAATGCATCTTGATTTATAGAACTTTACATTAGATGAACCAAAATGCTTTACAATAAAAGGAAGAAAGTTTAAACTTAAATTAAGAACATAATTAGCATAAAATTACAAAAAGCAGTCAGCAATAAATAAATTGGGATCTGGCTCAAGTAGTTACGGGGAAGGGAAAGGGGGCGGGGTTGGCTCCGCCCACAACTCAGAGGTGAATTGCTATGTCCCAGAAAATTATAGTTTTTTTTTTTATTTAAATTTAAATTAATGTTAAATTTAACTTTCAAATTGAAATGATATAAAAGGATTTATTATCAGCAGCTTCTCTGTATGTGGTCGTACCTGCATTCCTCAGTAGACTCAGTATATATGAACGCTGGATGATTTAGTGCTTTTAAGTGTTTTTTTTTCGACTTGGTAACTAAACCGATCAATACAGTAAAAAAAAGGCAAAGCTGTCAATAAACAAAGCACATTTGGACTTTTTGTCTGAACTTAGTGGATGATGGTTTCTGAGAAAACCCCAGCAGGTGTTCTGCCGCCGAATGTCCGTCGATGTCCGTTCCTTTCTCTCACCTTTGAAGCAGATCGTATTTGTTTTCTGCCTGGTTTCAAATGAACACGCTTTTAGTTTGATCAATGACTTCTCCTTATTTTTTTATTAGATGTAGGCCACTTAAAAAAATAAATAAAAATATTGTAAAATTTGTCATATTTTGAATTCATCAGCAAATCATTACATCTGAATCGTCCCCAGTAAAATAAGAACTTTCTTGTTATTTGTTTACTCATTTGACAGAGAAGTTTTGACTTTCATCATTTTGGAATCAATTCCTGTAATTGTAACTCGTCAAACAAACATGTTTCACTTTTAAGTATTTGTTGAGTAAAGTCATTAAATTGATTTGTTTTCCAGAAATGTGTCTTTTTATTTCTGTTTCCAATACAGTACTCAGATGTTTTGCATTATTGACCTGTTTACTTCATTTTTTTACACAAATATTCAGTTATTGAGACACTCAGAAGAATTAACGCCTCAAAACAAAGCGTCCATAATCGATAATCAATAATCGATCCATAAAAGTAGAGATTGATCAAACAAATGAAGCTAAAGTCCGCTAGCTTGATGCTAACATATAATGGGATTTCCCTCAGGACGGCTAACATCGACCTAAACATAAATTGCTAATTAAACGAGCATCTTTATAAACTCAAAGGAAGGAATTTGATTTACTCATTCTTTCTTCTTCTTTTGGAATAAGGTGTAATACTATCGCGTGATCGCCACCTAGTGGTCAAACTGAAACGCCCTCAAGGAGAAGCAGAACAATCGTTAGAGCTTCTCCGCTTAAGAATCCATGTAACACCGTATACTATTAACAATCTCATTATTATTTCACTATAGATTATTAATATATTTCTAAAAAAATGTCTCTAAATGTGTAAACCATGGACATTAAGAATTGATTGAATTAAGATGATCAAAAGAATTGAAAAAAAAAAACTGGAATGGAATCAGTCCAGAATATATTATTGGATATTGGAAATTCTTGGCGATATCCAGCCCAGTGATGGAAGATGTAGTTCTATGTGTTAGACTATTTTTCTAAAGCTGAATAAAGACTCAAAAATTCATAGATTCCTGTTTTGGCTCTCCTTGGCACATTATTTTTTTTTAAAGAAAAATAAAAGCGAAATTATAATTTCCTCTGTATATATGAATAATTTTGTTAAGGCAAGAACCCCCTTCCCTGTGTTTGATCTTCTACAGTATTAGCTTCAGCTGGTCTGTATTTGGACCTTGTTTTCAAAGGTTAACACATTTTCTCTTCCTCAAAGTGCCTCTAATACTCCATCAAAACCCCGCGTTACATTTGATTTTTTTTTTAATTCTCATTTTGATAAATGTATGTTTGTAGACAGACAGCAAAGCAGTCAAAATCAGTCTAGTCATGCATAATTCATAGCAATGGAAACACAAAAGGGTCAAAAACAGTTCCGTCACTGCACTCTTCTGTTTACAAGAGCCACTCTTCATCAGTGTCTTCCTCATATGGCTGTGATATCTAAATTAGAGCAGCACACGTTCAGCCTTTCCTCCTCCTCTTTCTCCCCTAAACACTCGCTGACCTTCTCACAATCATAACGTAATCTGAAAAGGTCACAGAGTTCTACACTCATACTTAATGATATTTGACCTGATTGGCAGAAGTGGGACTATATTCACACATGGAGAGAAAACAAAACCCAAAACCAGAAAAGACGTTTTCTACACTTATAATATGAAACATGTCAGCTGTTTTTGGGTTCCACATTTCATAGCATTTGAAGATCCTTGCAGGTTAACATCTCCTCAAACATATTGTGTTCAGATGGTGCTAATGCCACTAAAGCAAATTAATGAGCAGCCATGTTTATGATCACAGCTGTATTGATTTGAGATTTGATCTGATTAGGTCTTTGACAGATTTGCAGGCTCGGGGTAAAGGTTCATTGACGGATCGATAACTTTGTTGCTGCGCATTCAAATAAACGCTTAGTCTTCATGTTTGGGTCACTTCAGACCATTTTTCCATATTCATGCCACCTCTGTGTGCAAACATAGGTGTGTGTGTGGGTGGGGGGGGGTGGGTGCTCATGTGTCAGTGAGTGTGGCGTTTCACTGAGGTGTGCTGTTCACGGTCAACGAGAAAAAAAATGAATTTTTTGATGCACCGCTAATGTTAGCTTGGGGTTGTGAGGACTGTAAACCAGACTTACTGCACAAAATGTTTTTTTTATTTTTGCAAACAAAAATGGCATAGAAAAAAAAAATATGTCTTAGTGAGACTTTAAATTGAGTGAAATATCAAAATAAAGTATATTCTACTATTTCTACCAATTAAAAACTCCAGATGAACTGAATCAAAGGTTTTGGGATGACAAAGATTAATTCCAACTATATTAAATAAGCTTATGAAGGTGTTTTGGTTTGGATTATTCTATTTTTGCTTCTTAAAGAGAAGCTTTAGCTCGAGTGCTAACGTCATTTGAACAATTCTAACTTATTGACTATTTCCGGAATTAACAAAATTCAATGGGACACTTTACAGTAGTGAGGTGTTCACGTCAGCAATGTGAATCAGCAAATTCTGTTAAGGAAAAAAGAAACTTTTGAGTGTTATGCAACATTTTTTGTTAGTAATGTGTTGCATATCGGTGATTTAAGAAGCTTCATTTCTCTGCATCAAAATCAGCTGATTCATGGTGAAGAGTTATGGACGTCACAGAGTTTCCCAACTCGTCACATATTGACGTTTGGTTGAGGACCCCTTTTTGACATTTCAGGTGTCCCCAAGTTTGATGGCTGTTGCTATTAAATCACGGGTTCCCAAGCTACGGGCCGCAAAACCAGAACCGGTTTAGTGCCGCACCGGTACCTTAACACAGTACCGGTACCCTAACCTTAACCCGAAACTGGCTAGTGTCCGGTACCTCATCCAGTACCACGTCTGGCACCGTTTAGTGTCCGGTACCGCATCTGGTCCAGTATCCGGTACCCTAACCCAACCAGATCTGGTACTGGATGCAGTACCGGACACAAACCAGTACCGGGTTAAGGTACCGGTGCTGGATGCTTTCCGAGGACCAGTGTAAATCTAGTGCATCCAGTACCGCGTCCTGATGGTTGTGGATCCTTGACTCTACAGACAGCCAGCATGTCAGGAGATGGCGAGCTGGGGACACCAAAAAAGTGAAAAACGTGTAACCAATATGTGACGACTTGGATACTCATAATTTGACTTTTTCTTAATATATCACGAGAAACACAAATAAAACTTGCACAGGATCATCAAAACTACAGTGACATGTTCCGTGGTTGATGGGGACTTGATGTGACCTGTGACTTGTGGACAACGGGAGTCAGAATTTGGCTTGAACAAGATGAAAACATGGATCCACCAAAGCTTCCATCATCTGTTTGGATGGTGTAAAGATATAAGGTGTTTTGAGGTTACTGCTCCAAATGAGTGCAGTTGAAACAGCACAGCCAACCTCAGTGTTCTTAATGATCGACTCCAGAACTGTATGACCACAGTGGAGCATCTTCTGATGACTGCCCCCCTGCAGAATGATGTCACAAATGTTCCAAAACAGCTTTCCAAGCATCACCACAATCCAGCAGCTTTCATCCTCAACTGTTTTCACTCCAACAGACAACCTTTGAGCTCTGGTCGATTGGGAAAATGGCATCAGGAAAGTTCAACAAATCTGCAGGAACTATGATGCTACTGCTTCAGTATAACACAAAGGAATTTGTACTAAACCTTAAGTTTTAGGGTGGCTACGGACTAACTGACGCCGAAAATGGGCAAACTGGAACGAGGCACACAGGAAATATCAAGATCATAGAGCGCTAAGTGAAGCTGTCGAACAGGGGTGTCAAACTCAATCGCACAAGGGGCTAAAATCCAAAACATAGCTTAGGTAACGGGTCGAACAGGATAAACATTTATCAAACACTCTAAAACTACATTTTTAAAACTTTAAAACCGTAACTTTTTAGCATAATTATGAACTAGATATGTAGCATTACCTGCAATAATGCTAGTGTGAATACTGTGAGCTGAATTTGGCCGCTGAAGATGGTAGTGCTGATAGCTGAAGATGCTAAAACTGAGAGCCAAAATCACTGAAGTTAGTAGCTGAAGACGCTGAAGCTGATAAGCGGCTAAAATATTAGCTAAATGCCAAATTAGCCTAAAAAACTTTTTTAAAAACCTAGGTTAGCCAAAACAGCTAGCATGTAGCTGAAAAAATAGCTAAACTTCAAAATAGCCTAAAAAAACTCAAAACTAGCCAAATCAGCAAACGTGTAAATATTAGCCTAACTCCAAAACATCCAATAAAACTTGTAGTTGAAATATTAGCTAAACTCTAAAACAGCCTAATAAACTTTTTTTTTTAAAAAAAAGCCTGAATTAGCCTAGCATGTAGCTGAAATATTAGCTAAACTCCAAATCATCCTAGAAAAATGGAAAAAAAGCCTAAATTAGCCAAAACAGCTAGCATGTAGCTGTAAAAAATAGCTAAACTTCAAAATAGCCTAAAAAAAAAACTCAAAACTAGCCAAAACAGCTAGCGTGTAAATATTAGCCTAACTCCAAAACATCCAGTAAAACTTGTAGTTGAAATATTAGCTAAACTCTAAAACAGCCTAATAAACTTTTTAAAAAAAGCCTGAATTAGCCTAGCATGTAGCTGAAATATTAGCTGAACTCCAAAACAGCCTAACAAACTTTAAAAATGCCTAAATTAACCAAAACATCTAGCATGTAGCTGAAATATTAAACTCTAAAACAGCCTAATAAACTTTTTTTTTTTTTAAAGCCTGAATTAGCCAAGCATGTAGCTGAAATATTAGCTAAACTCCAAATCAGCCTAAAACATTTTGGAATAAAACCCTAAATTAGCCAAAACAGCTAGTATGTAGCTGAAAAAAATAGCTAAACTTCAAAGTAGCCTAAAAAAACTCAAAACTAGCCAAAACAGCTAGCGTGTAAATGTTAGCCTAACTCCAAAACATCCAATAAAACTTGTAGTTGAAATATTAGCTAAACTCTAAAACAGCCTAATAAACTTAAAAAAAAGCCTGAATTAGCCTAGCATGTAGCTGAAATATTAAACTCCAAATCAGCCTAAAAAGAAAGGAGAAGTAAATGAAAATAGAGAACAGAACCCCAGAGCTGATCTGAAAAATAGCCTAACAATGATAGAAAATCTAAATTTATATTTAAACACATCAAAATTAATTTATTAATTTAGCCTCACAGGGACCACAAGCTCTCCCTGCTCTGTACTTGACTTTCTTTTTATGAATCCTTGTTATGTATTAATAAGTATCAAAGTAAGACTAAAGGGGAAGGAAGTCAAACCAGGATGGAGGCCAGTAAGAAAACTCAAACAAATATGCTATTTAGGCAAACTTTTTACACCTTTTCTTTGCATGCAGTTGATCATTTTCTTATCAAGAATTCCTTGAATCTTTTTCTCTCTTCTTTTCTGACATCTGTCAGGAAAATGCGTCTTATTCTCACTTCCAGCTCAAACTCTGAATGTCCACAGCCTAAAACGACATGCTATTTATGTGGGTCGTGTGTGTTAAGACTTTGTTCAACTGCAGTGTGCATTACCCTCCAGCAAAGAGGATGAATCACCCTCCGACAATGTGGTTGCATCAAGCAAAACAGCTGTTCCTCATTTGTCTTAGTATATAGTAAATGAACCAGCATTGAATGCAGCTGCTCAGGAGGATTTCACCTGTTACACACATCTGCTGTGGAGATGCTAAGCAGCACGGCTGAGCTGAGAGAGTTTGGATTATGCAAACTCGAGAGAGGACATGCACCGACTCCTGCTGGAGAAAATCCTCATTAAATGGCCATTTAAAGCTGAAATAATCAAGGCCAGCTGCCTTTTTTTTTAATGCATTCACTCTTAAACGTCGTATAAAAACAGACTCTTGCAAATTGTTTTCTGCCGCATTCGGAGCAATAAAGCACTTTTTGCCGACGCGTAATGGTGTTGTCAGAAACTAGTTGCAATTATTGATATTGTTGGAGAATTGGCTGATATTTGGAGAGCTCTGAGTTATTATTTTTTGCGGAACGGCTAACAGAATAATTCATCTGGCCCTCATCAAATGAAAAACTGAGTGCTTCAAAACATCTCGCTAATGGAACTGGTCCACATGAATTTGCAAATCACAAAAAAAAAAAAGCAAGGACATTCAGAACTTTACAAATTTGTTATGTTAATTCGGCTAAAGAGAATCGAAACAAACTGATTTATTTTTTTCTCTCTTACAGGAAAGTAATTTACTCATACAAAAAAAAAATAGTGGCAGTTTTAACACGATTTGGATAACTAGTTATGCCATCTTTTATGAATTCAGTTATTTTTTAGGTTTCAAATTAGATTTCCTCCAAAAAAAGGCAGGTTTTGGGGCATATACTTAAGAGTTTTTAAAAGTTTTGTCCTAAAATGAGATTTTTTTAATGCAAAAATAAAACCATCTTTGATTCATTTTGCACAATCTCAACTTCCAGCAGCACACAGACAATAAACGTTTCCCCTTTTCAGTCATTATGGCTCACAGCAGTCCTGGACCGCATTGCTTTTGCAATTTGTCTTTCTTACTGCATTTAAACTAAATGTTTCCGTAGCAACGTACTCAAAAACTCAGCAAAATCTGGGCACATTTATTACTCTGTGGAAGTTAATTTTGGGCATTGTGGGAAAAAAAGCTGACATCACGATGGAGAAACCGTCCAAAAAAAAAAATCTCTTCTAGAGCTCAAAAAAGAAAAAGTTAAATATCAAGATATGAAATCAAGACACACATGTCAGGGATATCCAAAAGAAGTTTTAAAAATTATTATGGGATGGCCACAGGAGCTGCGGCTTGGTGGCCATTTTGTGTTAAATTTGTCAATTTTCCCATTTTCTCACACTATCAAAGAAGAAAACATTTGCTTGAGTGCTCTTCTCAAAATTTCAGACACATGCCACTAGATTAAATATATAACCATAATTTTATCGACCTTTGACCTTGGGAAAAGGCCACCATCCTGAAAATTCCTTTGTCATTTAGTACCATCTACAAATTTAAACTCCTCCTAGGAATTTTTATTTCTCTTCTTCTAACTCCGCAAAGATCATTAGTTGGGAAAAATGTTCGTTTTAAAGTTTGTTTATTTTAAAGGCGTAGTTAGCTTAAAATGGGGCATTTCCCTTGGTTGCTATTTTTTTCCTGGAATCTTGTGAAATTGTAATACATGAATCGTTGGCTCAAGCCAACAATTTAACATACGATATGAACATAATAGGATTGTGGGTGTGATTATTAAAAAACTATGGAGAGAAAATAAACTGATCACTGCGTTACCCCGGGATCACACGGTTAGCGTCACAGCTCAGGTGTGATGCGGGAGCGGTCTAGCTATAGCTCAGGGGTCTGCAACCTGCGGCTCCAGAGCCACATGTGTCTATTTTATCTCTCCATGGTGGCTCTCTGGTTGTGAAATTAAATACCTTTTTTTTTTTTAAATTGGAGATTAACTATTACTTTAGCAACATGCTAACGTTTTTGGCTAATTTGTTATCTACTAGGGGTTTTAGGCTAATTTAGAGCTTAGCTTCTATTTTAGCAACAAACATTTTTGACTAATTTATTTTACTGAAGAATTTTATGCCAATTTGGGGTTCAGCTACTAATTTAGCAACATGCTGATGTTTTCGGCTAATTTGTTATCGACTGAAGTTTTTTTTTTTTAATAATTTAAAATGTAGCTTCTATTTTAGAAACTGGGTAACTTTTTGACTAATTTAGTTTACGGAGGAATGTTGGGCTATTAAGGAGTTCAGCTAGTAATTGAGCAACGAGCTAGCTTTTTTTGACTAATTTTACCTCTAAAAATTTTATGCTTATTTGGAATTTAGCTGATATTTTAGCAATTTGGCTAATTGTTATCTACTGGAGTTTTTAGGTTCACTGAGGAATTTTAGGCTATTTATGAGTTCAGCTAGTAATTGAGAAACAGGCTAGCTTTTTTGGTAATTTGGCCTCTACTAAAGGTAAAAATGTTAACAAAAATCCCTTTTTGCAAAATGATGAATTCTATTTATTTTCTTGCTTTTCTTTGTGCCAAAAATAGACATAATTCAAATTGATTACCAAAATAAACAA
>NW_023417721.1:11411-11946 GCF_002922805.2 Oryzias melastigma | reverse complement strand
TCCTGGTACTGGACCAATGCTCGGTTCACTTTAAGCAAACTAAAGCTGTCATAGACACTTGTGTAGCTATTTTAGTCCTGACGACATACAGTTTTTGTGACCGATTGTTGTCAACACTCCTACAGCTGTTGCCTAAATTGTGTAGCTAATGTGAACAGTCGTGCAATTGTTGTGTTCGTGACAACAGCTGCTGTTGACATTTGTTGAGTTCTGAACACTTGCACAACTGCACTTTTGCAGCTGTGAACACACACAGCTAATGGTTCTCACTACACATGCAGCTATTGTGACTGTTCACTATTGTCAACACTTGCCCTGGACAAGTTGTGTACTGCTGCCATGGTCCTGACTACTCATTCAGCTGTTGCAAACACTGCTGTGACCAGCTTTGACACTCAAGCTGCTGTCATGGTCCTAACAACTGTGCAACTATGCATTCAAACCAATAAAACAATTTAAAAGTAAAGTAAAACCTTGAGGTAGTAAGACTATTTATTCCAGTGGAACAGATCAGTGACCACATTTTTTTATTTTT
>NW_023417721.1:0-3537 GCF_002922805.2 Oryzias melastigma | reverse complement strand
TTAGAAAAATCAGATATAGATAGACACTGTAAAAAATGAATTTTTAGAAAGTAAAACGACCCTTGTTTCAAGAAAAATAGTCTTTTTGTCTTCTATCGTCCTCAGTTTATGCTTGAAATAAGCCAAATCATTGAAGAAAATTAGCCTTATTTTCTGTCTTGCAAGAAAACTAATCTTATTAGTAAAGATTTTCAATACCTAAATTGATAAAATTTAATAAAAGATGCCTTAGTGACTGGAATTTTTATTCTTAAAATTAAAATTTCTGGTTAGACCATTTTTCTTGGCAGATTTTTCACTTGTTGAAAGAAAATCTGCCAATGAAGTTTGAATTTTTGACTTATTCTGCAAAATACAAAAATAAATCCAACAAAATCTTACAGGATAACATGGAATATTTTTTTATTAAAGTAAATCAGCTTGAAAGACGACACTTCCCGTACTTTGATATTAGACTTTTTTCAGTTGATGTCATAAACACCCTAATGACAAATTTGGACGTGTTTGTGTCATGTATGGAAGTTTAAAGAGATAAAAACAGGACTGGAAGGACTTCAATGAGTTTTAGCTCTTTTGTCTCAACAGGTTTGCTGTCTGACTCCCAGACGCTGCTGGCGTTCCTCAGGTCTGTCCTCCGGTCGGCCTTCTTTTCCCTGCTTCTGTAAATTCAGGAAAATAACCACAACCTCTTTGTCTCCTTTTTAATGTGAAGTGATGCTTTTCTGCTGTGTAGATCTGACAGATCCAAGTGGGATCCCTTAAGACCCTCCCTGTTAGGAATGAACACCTTCCCAGCCACACCCACCCAAAATGTCTGACTGATCCCAAAGGCAAAACCAGAAGCTATGCTAGCCGTGAAATAAAAATGACTTTTATGTGTGTGAAAACATGAGAGTTAGCATCTATTTGCATATTTGACTTGCATCCTGGTGCTTCTGTGGTCAGGAGAACATCTTCTCATGAAGCTTTAAAATGCTCTGCAGAACAGAATCCTGTGATGTCATGTTTGTGCCTCACACAGAACCGTCCCTCAGGAGTACGGCGAGCTGCAGAGGCCGTCTGTGCCTCACTCTTGCAGCAGGTCCTCTCAGCATCGGCGCATCTCCGTGGTGGGAATGTGTTTTGGGCAGAAGCCAGTGATTCCATCAGCATTTGGCCCGGAGCTGAAAGCACGATTGTTTGTCACCTCAACAATATCAGGCTTTCTGAGGACGAGGCGTGTTTGTGAGCTAAGTGAAGAAAAGGCCAAAGTGTCTGCTTTATTTTAGCCCTGCAGACGTGAAACGAAGCACATCTGCAGGGCGTGTGGTCCTGCAGCAGCTGTCAAAACCGCATCGAGTCCATAAACTTAAGGAGTTATTAGTTTCTGTACAGCTTCAGCATAAAGTCATCATTAAAACAACATGAAGGGATGCAATAACAGTTTGGAGAACGCTGGTAAGAACAGTCTGTGTGGGTGGGGGCAAAGCTGAGGCAGTGTCTAAATATTCATTTAGACTGATGCACAAAGGAATAATTGTGTCACAGCACTGAAGTGTGTGGGGACTTTTATTTTGAAATTATGCATAGTCTGGGTTTTCGTTGATTTTATTGGACGCAAACATTAAAAAAAAAAACAAAAGAAACCAGAAAACAACTAAGATGGCAAAAAAGGACAACCAGGTCTTCAACAAAATGTGATGAATTCAGTTTGAAGAAGATTTTTACTGAAAGAGTGGCCCCTAGTGTTGTCAAAGGGGTACTGCAGCTGGTTTAAAGTGACCTAATCTCTTCTTCCAAGTTTAGAAGTAAATGCTGAACATAAACACTGCACATCTATGTGTGCATTAAACTGATTACTACCTTTCCAACTTAATATTTGAATGTAAATCCACTCAAATCTTAAGCTAGCTGTTATTGTACAATACCACCTTTATTTGTTTGTGTATTTTCTGTGTGGGGCCCTTAAACTGGTGTGAAGATGTGACTCGAACACTGTGTTCGTCCTGTGTTTGTGAGCTGTGAATGAGCTCCTTAAACTGTTTTATTTGTCTTAGTGGAAATGTTGACTCATAGGTTGGACTGTGTTTGCCAGACTGTTCTAATTAAGAGACAAACGAACACATTCAGCAGCACAAACCACAGATTTAAAGTCTCAAGATTCCTTTACATAACCATAGATAAAGCATGTTCAAGAAAAGTCTATGAAAAGGGTTCCTGTGTTCAAATCTTTCACAATCGTACATAGTTACACAAATTTTAAGACCCTTTTTGGCCTCGTTTGTTACAATTAGTCACCTTTGTTGGTTCTTAGTGACCCCCTCACCCTATAAGGTGGTGGGGGTGTCACTAGCATTGACCTACATTACAATATCACAGACATAACTTGTCTGAAATGTGATGGTTTAACATTTATAATGCCTGCCATCAGTCTGGGTAGGCTGAATCTGAATTCTTCCCCTACAGCTTCTCTCTATCCCTCCAATAGTAGGGGCATATTTAGGGGTAGGAGTGTCAGAAATGTGTTTTTTAAGGGTAACACTTAGGATTGTGTATCCTTCCACTGTGAGGGTGATCCACATGGCGGAGGAGAAATGCCTTTCTACACATGGGTGTGCTCTGAAGCACAAAAGTTTACATTTAAGTAAGGATTTTTTGTTTTAGCATGACTTTTTGAAGTTATAAAATCAATGAAAGCTACATGCTAACCGAGATGAATAATGATGACATCATCGAGGGGTAGTGTCGTCCAAATTTGAAGAATATTTTCCCTTTCTCTCCACTTGGTGGGCTAAATGTAGGGATATAAGCCGTAGGAGTAGGGGAAGAATTCGGATTCAGCCTGGATGTTTCAAAGAGACGGTAAAAATGAGTAAAGCAAAAGGCTTAAGCATGGAGACATGAACACTTTTGTGAAAAAAAACTTGGAAACAAAATCTGAAGTCGACTAAAAGAGGTTGAAATTTCTGGACAAAACCATCAAAAGCAGCACTATGGTTTTGGTTATGGTTTGGTGGAGAATTTAATATTTTAAGGATCTCCTCAACCCTGTAGGAATGGAGTCTGTAAAGGAATCACATGGACATGAAATAACATGTTTGACTCTGAGTTTATTTAATTTTAAACTGACAGCTGTAAATCCCTTATTTCAATTCTCCATCACCTAGAAACAGTTCATCTTGACCTAATTGAGATAGTTGCTGGATCTCTCAATAAATGTATATATCTGAGCTTGCTTTAGCCCTATGGTCAAGACAATTTCTTCTACAGTAAAGTCTTAATAGAGGACTTTCAGATTACTGTAGTGTTTAAAAGAACAGACTCCATTTGCAAGAGTATGCCATTTGGCATTTCTTTAGTAACAGTAAGTAAAGATGATTTTACAGCAGGCGTTCTTCTTTTTGAGATTTTTTCAGTCAGAATCCCGCTGACTTCCTGACATGTTAGAACTTCCCACATCTGTCTGTGACCCTTTTGTCCCTTTGATCTGTATTATGTATCTCTGTCTTTTCTCATACAGTTAATTTCAGAGATTTTTTTCTTTTTTTTTTTTTCTCT
>NW_023417720.1:28825-30733 GCF_002922805.2 Oryzias melastigma | reverse complement strand
GCTCAGCCAGTGAGAGCAGGTCTAAAGGGGGTGGGGGTGGGGCATGTAGCAACTGTGGATCGTACAACGTCACTAATGAACTTTTATGGTTGGTCTGATGTGTCCCAGATAGAAGAAAATGAGTGTACTGTATAATAAATAAATGAAAGAAAGTCTAATTAAAGAGTAGATGTCTCGATGCATTGAGTCTGTGTTACAGCTGTTGTTGTTATGTTCATCCTGAACAGATCCTACAGAATAGGAATAGTGACCCAGAGTCTCCCTGTGGAAGAACAGGTAGCAGGCTGCACGGCTGCACACTAACCGCTGCATGCCTCAAACGTAACACAAACCCAGATTTAACACAGTTTGTGTCACATGCTAGCAGTTAGCTTCTAATGCTGCGGTTGTGTTAGCTTGTGAAGCAGTCCCGCACAGACCCCCTCCCTGCTAACGGGATGTTTACCTGCCTGGAGAGTCTTTGAATCTTGGTGTGCTGTTCCGACTCTTACTGTTAACATCTACGGAAATGACTCAAATTACAGTTCAGAAAGAATCGCCTGATGAAGTATCGTGATATATTAAAGTATCACCAACTGAAATATCACGATATAATGAAGTATCGCCTACTAAAATATCATGATATAATGAAGTATCGCCAACTTAAATATCACGATATAATGAAGTATCGGGATATAATAAAGTCTCACCAAATGAAATATCTTGATATAATTAAGTATCGCCTAATGAAATATCACAATATATTGATGTATCGCCGAATAAAATGTCACGATATAATGAAGTATCGGGATATAATAAAGTCTCACCAAATGAAGTATCATGATATAATGAAGTATCGCCTGATGAAGTATCGTGATGTGATAAAGTCTCCCCTAATTACCGTATTTTTCGGACTATAAGTCGCACTGGAGTATAAGTCGCATTTTTTTCAAGTAATTTATTTTACAAACTGGTTGAAAAAAACGATATTACATCATCCTGGAAGGTAAGTTATAACATTCATAAGTGAATAGAAAACAGGCTGAATATGTGTCAACACATATTCACATATTAGCATCATGAAAAAAACGAAAAGGTGTAGCATTTATATAACATAACAGTTTTATTTAACTATAGCCTCAAGAACTCATCAACTTTGTATCTTTACTGTAATTAATTGCACGCAATCTCACTCCATATCACTAAATCCCTTAAATTCTTCGTCCTCTGTGTCACGTCTGAATAACTAAAGTAAATAAAGTAATTGCAAAGATCACCATAAGAGGGCACTCTAGACTTACGGTCCATATCTCATCTCATTAAAAATTCGTATATAAGTCGCACTGGAGTATAAGTCGCAGGGACATTCAATCTATGAAAAAAACCACGACTTATAGTCCGGAAAATACGGTAAATATTGTGATATAATTATCGCCAAATGAAATATCACGATACAATGAAGTATTGCCTACTAAAAATATCACGATATAAAAAAGTCTCACCAAACAAAGTATCGTGATATAATGAAGTATCGCCAAATGAAATATCACAATATAATGAAGTATCGCCTACTAAAATATCACGATATAATGAAGTATCGCCTGATGAAATATCGTGATATAATAAAGTATTGCCTAATGAAATATTGCAATACAGTGAAGTATCACCTAATGAAATATCTCGATATAGTACGACGGAGTATTAGGGCCAGTTTTTAAACAATTTGGGTTTTTTTATTACAACTTTAAATCTAGCAAATTTACTCTAAAAAAGTTGTAACTATTAAACTACGAGAATAAAGTCTTTGGCTAAATTTATTGCATATTTCTTGTAAATTTACAAGATTAAAAGTTGTAAATTTACGAGAAAAAAAAAATTGTAATATTACCTTTTTTCTGTTGTCCTAATACTCCATTGTAGTTTTCAAAG
>NW_023417720.1:9370-11362 GCF_002922805.2 Oryzias melastigma | reverse complement strand
GTATGCAGTGTTTGGGAGATATGTAAAAATGTTGTCTACAGAGGACAAATTTGTGTTGCATTTATCCCTAAAGTTACACACACACTCTTCTGTTTAGACACACTAATGCCACAGTAAGCTAAAGATCATCCTTATGGTCTAAGTCCACTTGAAGATGGATAGGGTGATTAACAAAATCCTGCAAATCAAGCATTCAGTGAAAATGAAAAGGTGTTAATCAAAGCTACAGGAGATCCTGGACAAGACCCCAATTATGTTCCGTAACATAAAAACACACAAAAGTTGACTTTTGAAATTTTTATTAACTGTATAGACATATAATGCATAAATACTTCAATGTCACATTCAGCAGTGTTTGCCCCTCCCCCTTTCCCTCACCTGGTTGCCACAGCTGCATCCCATTGGTCATCAGTCCTCAGGTTATTTAAGTTGTGGTCTTTTGGTTATTAAGTGTCCCAGAGTCTTGTGTTATCAGCTATTGCTTTTTCTTGGAATTAAGTTTTGGTATTAAATATTTTGTTAATCAGCGATCTGGTTTCGAGTCCTACCTGTTCTTAGGTTCCATCCTGTCTACCAGCCATAACAGATCATTTAGTTTTCTTTTTGCCTTTTCATTTGACTACTGTGTCTCTTGTTCTTCCCAAATGCAGCACAGATGTGATGAGAAACCATTGATCCCATAAAACACAACTGACATTGTTTTCGCTATTTCCACATATTTCTTTTATTTATTTCATTTTTTTAACTTTTCATTCACGAACACTAAGATGTATATTTTCTTAATTGTTGGGATGATCAATGAGGAACAATAGGAACTCCTCATTTACTTCTTTTCAGAACTAAATGACAACTAAAGTGACCAAACTCTTCAATTTGCTTGGAACTAATCAGGTTACCATCTAGGCTAAATAAGTCACAGAACCCAAGTCTTTCAAAAAAAAAATGGCTGACAATTTCTGGAGCTTAGGATTGTCTGTGTGACCAATTTTCAGGTCAAACAGAAAATGAAGAGTTTGAAGAGTTTTGACCTCTTGATTCACATCAAATGTTATCCGCACAACAAATTTTTCATGTGGATCGCATTTGATGTGAATGCACCTTAAAGATGCATTCTCACTTAACGTGATTTGCGCAACAATTTTTTTCGCCCCGACCACATGTGGGAGGAGCTACCAGCTTATATTTTTAGGATGATGCTATAAGTAAAGGTGTCTGTGGACATCTCAATCAAAATGTTTGGAAAACACAAATGTTGAGAAATCAAGTCTATTTATTGTGGAGAGTCTTACAGGGGGCGTATCTGTATGACAGCCGCTTCCTCTGTGTTTCTGTGTCTCTGTGGCTGAGCTTGAAGGTTCACTGTCTAGTATTAACCTGAGGAGAAAAACATAGATCTTTTTCCTTTTTTTGATGTCTGAACTGGCAGCCTCCGCACCCCGCAGTGCCGGCATATCGAGCGAGTGAGCTCCGCCCCCGGAGTGAAAGCCGGTGATCTGTCCAGAGTGTATTCAAGTAGCCAAATGAGCTCTGCAAATCGGGCTCAGCGGGTAAATGGAAAAGATGGAAGTTCAGGACAAAAACGTCCGCTTTGGATTCATATTTTACCCACTGAGCAAGTCACTGAAAACATTACTTGCCCAAAACTGAACTCCTGATTGGCTGATTAACTGCGGCGACCTGTCAAACTTTTCCGATACTTACATTTTGGCCACGAAGAATTGGTCGCGCGGCCCAATTGGCGCCCCGCCGCTCAAATCTAGCTGCTGCCAGACCTTCGCGCTGCGCCTGTCATTCATATTGCACTACAGGACTTAAGATCACTTCATGTTCCATTGACTTAACATTGAAACTGACCGCTTTGCACTCGGTGTGAACACACCTTTACAGGCATTTTTTGGAAAAAATCTGAAAGCAGATTTGTTAAATAACCACTAGAGGGCTTATTGCAAAAAATGTCTGTCAAATTTAAACACAATAATACTCAGATTAGTT
>NW_023417720.1:0-5272 GCF_002922805.2 Oryzias melastigma | reverse complement strand
ACTGGGATTCATTTTTCTGGTTTGCAATTGATTAGCTAAATATTTGTAATCGATGGACAGCATTAATTCAAAAAAAAGAAAGAAAATAGTGAAACTAAAAAGAAAAATTTATCCCAACTATTTTTTTTTCAGGTTTGCTATAAATTATAAAAAAAAGCAAATTCCCAGTCCTAGTTTAAAACTTGCAAAACACAAACTTATGATTTTAATTTATTTTGTCCTAAAATGTGAACCAAACGATAATCAAAACTTCCTGTTTGAAACTTTATCCTTTTTTTTCATAAAAGTTATTCAGGAAAAATGTTTTAATGATTTATTCCATTAATTACAAGCATTTTTTAGCAATAAAAACAAAGGAAAAAGACAGAGATGTACCGATTCTAACTTAAGAAACTAATTCATACATTGATTTTAAAAATGAACAGAAAATCTCCTTGACATTAAAATTGCTCCTATTTATTAATAGACATATTTGTTTCTATACATACACAAAGAGTTGGATTAACTTGAAAATGATGTTTATTACATAATACTCATAGAAAATCACTAAAGATTATTTTTAGAGTTTATGTCTTAAAAGCATAAATATACATATGTTAGTTAAAAATACCAAAAGACATTTAAAAAATTCATTTCACAAATAAAATGTAATAATTGGAGCATTTCTAGGAATTTCGAGCAAAATCTGTAGTTCATGACTCCATGTAATTATTTTTTTAAACATTTGATTGTTTGGGAACATTAATGTTTATTTCAGATTAAAATATCACTTTAACTTCTGCTTCTCTTACTGTTGAAGTGTTTTGTACACACAATTTACACTTCTGGGTTAACACTATAAATGTAAACATTTCAGACAGAAAAAAGGAGAAAAACATTTTCTCTCAGGCCTATAAAATTCACCTAGTAAGCAGTGCGATTAATCGCGATTAATCGCAACACAAAAGTGTGATTAATCTGATTTTTTTTTTTACACTAATTAAGTTGAATGTTCTAAATGTAGTTTTGTGTGTGATTTTAAACTGTGATTATTTGCAGATAAGAAGTGGTCAGTAAATGTTCTATATTTAAAAAGTTTGCGATTAATCGCGATTATTTTTTTCCGATTGGCGATTAATTGGTTATAAAAATGGTTTTAATCGATAATTTAAGGCATTTTTTGTATTTTTCTGTAGTAAAATTTACATTATTCTAGGGTTGAAAGGGGTTTAATTTGAACATATTTATTATCTTTTCTGAACTGAAAGTGGTAGGAATTAATGTGGAGACTCTTTCTTGTGGATAAATCATAATTCGATTCAAAGCCTGAAGCCCAGATGGAGTATTTTTAGAGCGGCCATTCGATCGGCCGCAGATTAAAAGCAGCAGAAGTGATGAATGCGTCTGACCTTTCCGCCGTCACCCCTCTCCCTGCGTGAGGCAGGAGTCCTCTCTGATGCTTGGAGCTGTTAAAGTGATCTGTTTGCTGTCTAGTTAACAGAGGGAGGGAGGACGACGGCGGGGAGGAGGAGAAATGGAAGAAGGTGGAGGGGGCTCGAGAGAGAGAGAGTGTGTAACAGGACACCAGCCGTTCTCCTCCCTCTTTCCTCTCCTCTCTCCTCTGCTCCGTCTCAGTCCCGCCTGTGAGCACCTCCATGGAATAGCTGCATTTTGCTCTGCCGAGGCTGCAGGAGACCCCCGGGAGGGGGAGCAAGTTTGGCGGATCCGTCTCCTTCAAGTTGGATCATCTCAGGAGGAAGCTCCTGGAAGGTGAGTGCTGCCGTGACCTCCTCTGTGAGGGCAGCGGCGGCGTCCTACCAGCAGATGCACACATAGCGTCTGTGGGGCGAGTGCTAACAGGTGCAAAGCCCCCCACCCCTCACAAGTCACAAATTAAAGTAAATCGGACGAGCAAAAGCTGGGAGAGATTCCAAACTTTTAGAAGTTGGCGTCTGTAACGGAGCTCCTGACTTACAGGGTGGGGTAAGAACACACGCCGTCCCACATCAGACACTTGTTTACTGGTTCCAGTCTCAAGTCAGGGATGGGCTTCAGGCTGATTTGTGTTCTGAGTTCAAATCCTCAACCAAAAACTGGAGACGGAAATGGGATTTCCTCAAACTGCAAGAGTTTGTTTTCTTTCTAAATTCACTTTGGGCAGAACCTCCGACACGACAAGATGGAAAAATCATTGTGTCCACACCACCACCATCATCATCATCATCATCATCCTCTCTGGAAACAAGACTCAGTTCTGACCTCCGTTATGGAACAACGTTTAATTGCTGCTGCGGAGAATCCTGCCAGACTGCAGGAATTTCTGGGCCAACGTGCCCAGCAGAGTTAATTGGAGAATTTATTATTTCTGTTCGTGCACCTCAAAGCCCCTCGTAAGCAGACGGAGTGAGAGCGGTGGGTTAGATCATCCATTTTTATTGGGGATGAAGTGTCCAAACCTCACGGGACGATCTTCTGTCGATGGGTTTTGCAGATTTGAGGCCAGATCTGCAGGGAGGCAAAGGTGGAGACGAGTTCAAGAGGTCACTTTTTTGAAGAATACTTTCAAAACTGGAGACTTTTGAGTCAGAATAAAGCTTAAAAGATGATGCAGAAGGGCTGCAGCGTCTGCGCATGCTCTCTGCAGCTTTACTGGCCCAGCAAACAACAGCATGCAAGTTTGAACCGAAAACTAAAAATTTCATCGCATTCTCTCCGACCATCAATATTTCATTGCACATCAATAAGCAATAAGATTTGTCTTTTTGCATGACGTCGTCTGCAGCGGTTCTCTGCATAACAGGTGGCGCCCTGAGAGCTACAGACAAGTCCGTCCCCCAAGCAGAACGGTACCTGTAGGAATCAATAATTCAGCTGCTCTTGTTCTGTTATTGAAAGACAACAGGGCGGCTAAGAGGGAGGGACGAGGCTTTCTATGAGAGTTGTGCAGATTTACTCCATCCATATTTAAATACGAGGGATGTTTCACAGCAGGGGTCTGCATAAGGCAGGCAGCATCACAGTGGACTATACTCTGAAGACTTTTCTTCTGAAACAGAAGCCTACCTGTATCTTCAGCTGTTCTGAGCTCTTGATCAGTAATCATTGATTTTCATGGTACTATCATTCCATCATTGAGTGAGATGTAACTATGATGAAGAAGCTCCATGTGCAAACGGTTAAATTACTAAGGGACGACATGAACGTAGTCAGAGTCCAGGCAAGGGTCAAACACAATGAGCAAGGCAGGAGTCAAAACACAGAGGATCAGACATGGGCAGAATGCTCAGACTGCATGCAGGGCAAAACAAGACTTCGCACCAAGCAGACTAAATACTGTTTGTGATGATTGCCTGATGTGGAAAGTGGTTGGGAGCAGAGAGCAAAGGCTGATGGGAGATGCAGTGAAGAAGGTTCTTGGGAGAGTGTCAAAACTCAGGCAATGGCTCCCTCTGGTGGTCGAAGGTGGAGGAGGATGCTTGAAATGTCACAGTAACCCATAGAAAATGACTTACTTCTGGCTCCAACCAAAAGAAGCCAACTTTTTTCCTGATATAAACGTCGCCATGTTGGAGCCAGGCATCGTCAGTAAGCAGTGATCGGTCCGAGTCGGTTTGAGTCGACATTTCTATGGCAACCACTATCCCCCAATCAGGAGTGAGCTTCTTAGAAGACCACACCCTTACCACTTGAAAGTGAGCTACACGAACTCTGTCGACTGTTGGACTGAGACGGACCTGGTTGCAGGCGAGATGGCGCCCAAACGCAACATTAAACTCATCATTAGCCGGAAGCTAAATTTGCGTATCTATACAAGAAGATTCCTGACCCTAACCCAATTCCGGTGTTTCTCTATGGGAAGGGCAGGAACTTCATTCGAGCTTTTGGCCTGGCACCATCTTAGGGCCATGTTGTTGTATGCAGACAGGTCCTCTTGGTTGGACTATGATTAAGGCATCTTATTGGCCAGTTTGGAACTTTTATAACTTGTACAATTGACAAAATATCGTGTGAAAAATTAGGATTAGCAAAATAAGAAAGTAGCAGAACAAGAATGGTTATTCTGAGAAATACAATGTTTATTTCTCAACAGAAGTCTATAGATATTGACTTCTTGGAACCAGAAGGTACGTCCTGTTTCCTGTTTAGAACATGACGTGGGAGAGGTCGCTCAGCTAGGTTCAGTACATATGTCCCTACCTCTCTGTTGCATGTGGGATAACATGACCCCAAACTAGGGCCAGGCAACTCTAAGCCTCGAGGTCCGGTGTGTCTGCATGATTTCCAGATTTCCCAGCCCTACTCATGACTGATTACCTGGTTCAGGTGTGTCCAGCCAGTTGGAACATGCCAGAGCAGGGTATGTTGGAAAACTAGACTGTTGCAATATGGGGTTTTGAATTTTTGAACACATGTATAAACCTCTTTGCTATGTTATTGACATACATTTTTGTTTGGGACATGATACAAAAAACAATAAAAAGACGAGGACCCTTGTGCTGACACAGCCATTCCCGGGAACATATTAGTGGTTTAACCCACCAATCAAACCCCTTTTGTTTATATAGGCTCAGCATTAACCCCTGAATGCTTAGTGTCAAACAGGGAGGGACACTCAGGAGGCACTGGGTCCCATTTTAGAGTCTTTGGTACGACTTGGCCTGGAAAGGAACTATCGACCTTCTAGTGTCAAGAAGGCCACTGAGCTTGTAACAAACAAACAAACATGTGCCTGCACAAAGTAGAGGAAGTGTTTGATGCGTCCTGTTGGCTTCTGTAGTTCCTGGCAGTTTAAGCACCTTTGTCTTCAAGAAACTCTTGACAAATGATTTAACTTCAAATTAGTTGGTACCACATCGATACTGAAGGTTGGAACCAATTTCTCCACTAAATTTTTCCACTTTTTAAATGTTTTAATTGAAATTCTGATAGTTTTTTTTTACTTAACTGATTTAAAAAATCTTTTCTAAATCTGATTTTTTTTCAAAATAAAAGTCTAAATGTATGTTGTCACCTGTTATGGCTCCTGAGGGTGAAACAGGGTTCAATTACTGAAGTTTGTTTCTTCCCACTCAATTTCAAGCAATCAATCAAACTCTATTTGACAATCATCATAATTAATGGATTCAATGTGTCGTTTATTTTAAGTTTAAATGGGGCTGGTTATCATTAAGGTCAAAAGGTTTAGCATCATTTACCATTATTTACTACCCAATAAATGTATGAATTGTGTGAAACTTATTTTTTGTTGTTTTTAATGTCTTTTTAACTTGTTTTTATTACTGAAAAAAAAATC
>NW_023417719.1:10994-11956 GCF_002922805.2 Oryzias melastigma | reverse complement strand
TCTTAAAATACCTAAAGAAAAGCACCAAATGTTTGCTTGATTAAAAAAAACTTGTATATGAGATATAATTGCAGAGCACATTTCTAATTACTAAATATAATGTATTTTAAAATTATATATGTAAAAGGTGTATTAATATTCTGATAAAAAAATTAAGTCCCAATAAAAAAGTAAAATATCGTCTCTGGTATTGTCTTGTGATATATCGCGATATGTATCGTATCACCAGACTCTTGCCAATACACCCATACTTAAACATCAATATTAATAGCAAAAAAATAATGCAGATTTTGTCTATCGGGAGTTATTTTTTTTAGAAAGTTAGTCCTGCGATGACCGAGGGACCTTCACACCTTTGATGTAGCTTTAATATATTCAATCTGTCAAGTTTGTCTCATTTCCTCTCTCTGTCTCTCAGGTGAAGAACATCATCTATCACGCAGTGAAGGATGCTGTCGGGACGCTGAAGGCCCACGAGTCAAAGCTAGCCCGCCCTTAGCCTTTCCTCCCAATCAGCCAGCGGCTGGAGATGAGTCCACTGTGGAGACACGGCAAACATCACACAGCACCGCGCTGCGCTGCAGCTAGCAGCGTCCCCAGATAGTGTAGGTTCTTTGGAGCAGTGAGAGGCTGGGTGTATCAAGCATTTCATATGGGGGCAAATTAGATGGGGGTGGGGGTTAATCAACACTTGGATGAAGAAAGTCCTTTTATCACTATTACACAGTACGCTCAAACTTGTCTAGTTGTTTTCCAATTTTGTTTTCTTTTTTGATTAACATTGTATTTAAGATCAGTCGGTGTGTTTTGTTGTTTCCATTGTAAATGTGAGATGTGAGAGTAAGGGAGGTGAAAGCTGACGTGCCTTTGGAGCAGAGGTTCAGCTACAAAATAAACAACTGACGAATTCTGAGGTCTGGGCTAACTTTCCTATTATCATGACATGGATGTTATGTTTCTTT
>NW_023417719.1:0-2084 GCF_002922805.2 Oryzias melastigma | reverse complement strand
TGCCCCTCCCCATCCTGCAGTGAAACTTGTATTTGTGGCCTAGCATTAATCTGGATCTATTTATTGCTGACTTTCTGGACTGCAGTCCGGATATCAAATGGACGTCTTATTCCTTCAGGTTTTTTAAACTCTTTCTGTAACCCAACAGCTCGCTCGGCGGCAGCTGCGTCTCTGGCGGATGACGCCTCGTCCCAACACGGCTCCGACCAGTCGGACACGAGGACTGAGCATTCAGACGACGATTTAGGAGACAAGGCCTCCAAACGCAACGCCTCCGTGAAGACGACCAAGAAACCAGCAGCAGTTAAGACTGAGGTAACTAAACCCGCCTCACACAATTGAATAAAACCCTTGTGTACCCACATCAGTGTTCTGGTACTCTCTGATCCTGGTTTGCGTTTGTAGCTTTACTTCAAACCAATCCGTAGAGGCAAAATATTGAAGACATTTGAATTCAGCAAATACAACCCACTTCCTGTTATAGTTTTGCACATCTCCATCTGCTGCTTCTTTTTTATTAAAACTTAAAAAACAAGCACAAAAATCATCGCACTATAATGTAGAGAAGTCCTGATCATGTGATGGGAAATCTGGCCTGATCACATGGTTTCAGGCTCTATTGGAATCAGTCGTCATTTCCCCATCAAGGATTATTTTATTATGATCGGCCACATCAAGCTTATTATTACAGATCAATACTCGACAAATCAAAAGTGAATCACATTTTCACCACGAAGAAACATTTTCTGAACTGATTGTTACCTGATTCAGACTTGTAGGAAAATTTCTCAAATGTCCCCTTTACAAGTTTCCACAATTGAATCTTCATTCTCTGCAAAATATTTGGTTTAAACTTTGTGATGAAGATTTTCTCTTTAACGTCAAAGTGGAGGCTAACAACCGTACGCTAGCTTCAGCTACGTCCAACTTTTAAGGATGGAGAAATAAAGTAAAAAAAAAAATGATGTAACCGTCTTAAAACTGGTTTATTCTACATATAAACTAGAATCCACCGTGTCTCCAACTTTATTATCTGTGTGAAACAGTCGAGTCTGTCTCCACATGTTAGACAGAGCGGCTTCTAATACATGACAATTGTCTGAATAATTCCATAAGTGGAGGAAGACTCCAGGTTTTGTCTGTAAACAGCAGCTTGAACCTTTTTTTCTGACTCTTTTCTCCTTGAAGAAACTTTACAAATTAATTTTATCGTTTGGTTTTTATTAGCTTTAACTTAGCAATCCAGGTAGCCATGCAGCTAGCCGCTTTAAGTCATGTGACCAAAACTGATGTTGGGAACAGGATCCGGCAGTTTTCCAGGCAGGTTTTTTAAATCGTTGTTTCCTTGTGCTCCAGGAGTTAAATAAGTCACTCTTCAAAATTCATGTTTGTAAAAAGGAGTTCAGAGTTCAGAGTTAAAAACCTGCAAAGTCAGTCTTTCCAGGTTATAAAAAGCATGCAACGTTAGTCATGTAACATTATATAACACTGATATTTTACTTTTTTACAAGGTATCATGTCAGATGTTCATTACCTCAGTAAACTGAGACTAAAAGGGTTAAACTTCTGGAGGATTTGAAGGGATCTGTGAGTAAACTTGCATCACAACCTTTACAACCACAGATAGATCCCAAGAGGTTTTGTCACCCTCGACAAAAATCTCGACCAATTGAATGCTAAAAGCATTTGTTAACTTTGTCCTCGACATGTTGCTGTCTCTCTGTCAAACTGAAATAACCTGAAACAAGCAGAATTGGAAAGAAAAAGTTTATTCCGAGAAACATGGACGTAAGCAGAAAGATCTGAGTAATAAAGCCTGAACTGAACTCTATTCATTATTTCTTTAATCTCCTCATCCCTTTTCCAGACTCAAACCAAGACGGTGAAGAAGACGACCAAGAAAAAGACCACGACCAGCAACGCGGAGACGCCACCATGAGTCCTGCTGCCCAAAGCCCCGCCCCCTCACCTCCCTCCCCTCCTCCTACACCCCGCCCGCTCTGCTAAGAACTGAAGTTCTCTCACTTTAAGTGCAGACACTGTTTTAAAAAGTATGTTTTTGGGCCGGAGAGATGCTCTCACAT
>NW_023417718.1:7751-11973 GCF_002922805.2 Oryzias melastigma | reverse complement strand
ACAAACGACAAAAGTGACAGACGGGGACGAGAGGCGCCGACTGGGATTCTAATCAAGATGTTCTTCTAAAAAAATCATCAGTTCATGAGATCATTCAGTCTAGAAGAAACACTGGAGACAGGACGGCCTGATTGGACGACTAACAGTAATGAAGATGTTAATTAACAAGACAAGCAGATTATTTTCTGTCAGATTTGATGAAAATGTAACAGTTTACATATAAAAATAAGAGATATTGAAGCAGTCCAAATGTGGGAGGGGTTGAGTCACCAGCTGCAGCATCAACTAATTCATGAGAAGAATTAAACCAAAACTCATCTAGAGCTATGTTCTCGCTGTCCTCTGAAACAGGCGTGTTGTGCTAGCACAACACGTTCTCACTCCCAGGTCTTCACTTATGGACGTTTGATTAAGGACTCCGAGTCACTTTGTGACGTTTTGGTTGTCCCTAACTCATCGTTTTTTGACATGCTGGATGTTTGTGAAATCAAGGGTTCCAACACGAACTAGAACCGTTCCGTACTGGGACAAGGAGTGCAATGGTAGCCAAACCCGGTATCCTAACCCGGCACCGAATTCAGTACGAGACGCAGTATTGGACCTGAACCAGTACCAGATGCAGTATTGGACACAAACTGGACGTGGTACGAGACGCGAACCATCACCAGTTAAGGGTACTGGTACCGGGTTAGGGTACTGATACTGGATTAGGGTACCGGTACTGGAGGCATCCTGAGGACCAGTCCGGTTCTGCATCTGATACCGCATCCCGTGGGCTGCAGATCCTTGACTTTACAAACAGCCAGCTTGTCAAAAAATGACGACTCGGGGACACTCAAAATTGAACTGAGAAATATCCATCGTGGAGTAAGACTAGTGATATTTAGACCACTTTGACGTTTCACACCAAGACTCTTCCAGCTGTAGACGGCGGACAGTCCAGTCCAGGTGAGGACGTCTGCTAAAGGTGCGTTCACCTGCCTGGTGTGAACAGCAGAAGTCCCAGCTGTCTCTACAGGTGGATATGGACCGTCTGCAGGTGAGAAACGGTCAAACCTGTACAGGAAGTATTACGGTCGTAGAGCGTGCTGTGAACCCGTACAGAGAAAATGTTCATGCACAGTTTTTCCTACGGGTGTGCTGCAGGTGACAGGTCTAGAATCAGGATGTCTCATCATTTATGACTCTGTGGATGTTCTACTTTTATTCAGTTTAATTCTTTATTTTCACCAAGTGAAACCAGTTTGGATGAAAATGTGAGGATTAGATGTTCCACGTCTACGTTGTCAACATTTCTGAGATTTTGTTTCCGACACTCTTAGAGGAACAGAAACATCTCAAGTCGCCTCATTCAAGTCATCAAGACACGGTGACCTCTGACCTCTGAGACCAGGAAGTGTGAGAGGATGGAGCTACGGTCTTCATCTGAGCAGTTCGTCTCCTCGTTTGGGTTTTTCTGCATCTGTGTTTCTGATCTTCAGGTTTCCGTCGCCGTTCTCCTCCTGCTGGTTCTTCTCCCACCGAACAGCCACTGCGACCCGGTTAGGAGAGTTTCCTGCAGACCGAGCCAAGAACTCAGGACAGCGAGGAGGCGGAGCCGCTGTGCGTTCCCAGCACCGCCCCCTGTGAGAGGTTCTCCTCAGGAAGTGTGTCAGCGTGAGCCGCGCTCGCACGATCTTCTAATTAGTACCACATCAAAACGGGAAAGAGGTCCGCCGGTCCCCACGGACCCGCAGCCTGTCCAACAGCCCCACCTTCACCGAGCGAGCGCCCACACCTCGCCGCCAGGAAACGCTTTCCAGGTCGTCACGACCCCCGGAGAGAGAAACTGGCTCTGATCCCCAGAAAGATGTTTTTAAATCAAACAGGAAACCAAAGACGATCAACGTTCAGTGGAGGAAAAACCATAAAAGATCTTAAAAAATCAGGAATAAAACCAGAAAGGAAGGAAGATCTGAGTCACAGAACAGGAAACAGAACCTGGACTGATGGGACATGAAGACCACAGAACCCGGATCCTCATACAGAACCAGAACTGGAGGAACATGGAGGAACAGTTCCAGTGATGGAGAAATGAAAACTGAGAAAAGAGCTACGGTGGCCCTGAAGGTCAAATCACTTCAAGACATCACTCCACTCTAATAAAAACTCATTAAAGGTCAGAATGAAAAAAGGAAAACAAATAATTAAAAAACAACAATACGTTAAAAAAAGAAACAAAATGAAAACTAAACTAAATAAGAATAGAATATACTAGAACAATATAATAGAAGAAAATAGATAAAAACAGAACAAAATTGAATAAAATAAAATAGAATGAAATGAAATAGAATCGAAAAGAATAAAATAGAATAAAAATAAACTAGAAGAAAATATAATAAAATATAATAGAATATTTTATTTCTTTTATTATAAAACCAGTCGAGGTTTCTATCGGGTGAGCTGTGGTGTAGAGGGAGAGAAGGCTGCAGGTTTAACTCCTGCTGCACCCTTGAAGAGTTTAAAGACTGAACCTCTCCTGGTGGGTTTCTGGTGTTCAGCCGACTGACTGTAAAACGCTTTAAGTCTTAAAGGAAAGTATTAAAAGACGATACAAGTAAATATGAGTTACTTCAGTTTGTGGACGCAATATATTACAGGAAATGGAAATTTATTTTGAAATCTTCTTCCTAGAAACTCAGTTATAAAACTTCTACTCTGAAAATCTGAACCTGACAGAAACAGAAATTTGTTTTTTATGCTCTTGCTTTAAGTGACATATTAAAAAAAAGATTAAATATTGAAATTAATGACACAAAAAATCAGAAACTGAGTCAAATCAGTGAAGATTTCCTTCTTGTCTCCTCCAGGCGGAGAGGAGGAGGAGGAGTCAAAGGATGAAGAGATCTGTCTATGTTCAGTTAAAAAGGAGGAAGAGGAGTTTAGGACTCCGGAGATGAAGAGGAGGAGGAGGACGGAGGGATTCTCTGCAGAAATGATGAAGACGGAAGAGGAGAGCGCGTGAAAAAAGAAAAAGTTTATAAAATAAAAGCTAGGATTAAACAGAAGAGAAAAAGATCGGTTTTACTCTGTGAAGATTTATCAGGTGAGTGTTGGTTTATGTCTTTATTCGATTTAAATCTGAACTCTAAGTGGAGTCCAATAAAGTGAATATATTTTTTTATGTATTTTGAAAATTTTGTGGATAAAAACAAATATTTCTAACTGTGATTATATTTTGCTGATGGAAAAAAATATCATTTATTTTATTTTATTATATATTTTTGCAAAAAATGGCTTAAAACAGTTTATTCTAAAGTAAAACAAAGATGATCAGAGGATGAATCAAATCTATTAAATCTGTCTGAGAGCAAATTCATCAGATTTAATTTATTTTGTCACATTTGAAAGAATCACAGAAAAAAAATACATTTTTCTATTTTAATTAAATTAGCTTCTTTTCTTAATAATTCAGGCTTTGATTAAATAAAAAGACACAAACAAAAGTACTTTAAAAATAATAATTTAATAATAAGACAGATTTCTGTGGACGTAAACTGTCTGGTGTCTGCAGGTCATGAGGATGACGGCGCTCCAGGATCAGGTACTGAAGTTTCTGCTTCACATTCAAAGTGGACGATAATCTGAAATCTGCAGATTATATTATCGGCTAATCTTCATCTCAGTGTGGGCGGAGCTGGCCTCTCTTCTGCCCGACGGTCCGATGCTCCGCCTTCGCCTGCAGCTGTCCCGCCTTCACACCGGGAAGTGTCCAGATCCGGTCATGTGACCTCTGCGGTCACGGATGGGTCGCACACGGTAAAATAACATTAATGATTGATGAGTTTCATCTCGGATCAGTCACAGGGTTTCTGGAACGTTTTCCTCCAATCAGGAAGTTTGAGTCTCAAAGTCATCAGAAGTTTCATCATTTTTGATCAAACTTCCTCTTCAGACATGAAACATGTCTGAGTGGAAACAGGAAGTAGACGGACGAAGTTTAACGTTAACAAGAAAATAATAAGAAAAAAACTTAGATTAAAAATGTATTTCTAGAAAAGCTAACTTTATTACAATTTAACTTATAGCAAAACAGGTGTGTTTGTGTAACAGGTGTGTCTGAAAAACAGGTGCATCTGTGAAACAGGTGTGTGTTTGTGAAAGAGGTGTGTTTGTGAAACAGGTGTATCTTTGAAACAGGTGTGTTTGTAAAACAGGTGTGCCTGTGAAACAGGTGTGTGTT
>NW_023417718.1:0-956 GCF_002922805.2 Oryzias melastigma | reverse complement strand
ACCTCAGTATAGAGATAAGATCGACTGTTTAAATTATCACTACATAAAAAAATGTATCCAACTGCTCAGCAAGAGAAGTTGTGATTTTCTGACCTGAAAATCCCTAAATGACGCGATCGCTGATTCAGTTAAGTATTTACATGGATGCAAACTTTTTTTAAATCTCACACTGAAAAACTGGCCTCAATCAAGGAGAACTGACTGTCACTGGTTACAGGAGGATGAGTGTTGAGAAGACTTACCTCTAGATACTGAGAAAAAACTCAGAAGATCCTTTAAAATAATTTACATTCAGACTAATGAAGCGATTCGGATGTTTAACAAAACTTTTACCATAAGAAACATTAAGTCCAGATTCCTCGACTCAATTTCAAGACTTCATCACCTGAATGAATGAGAACCTTCAAAGAAACTCTTTATATTGTTCATGTTTTTTTACATTAAACATGAATGCAGTTTAAGATATCAAAATATTTTATTAACAATTTTTCAAGATTCAGACACAAAGAGAGACTCTCAGTTCAGAATTGATGCTCTGTGGTTCCAGGTGTGATGATGTCATCATAGTCATCAGCCAATCCCTGCTCAGCATGTGAGTGCTGGGTCATCACCATGGAGACAGACGGGTCACTTCCTGCAGACAGAACAGTTTAGACAGAAACTGAAGATGATTGATCAAATGTGATTGATTGATTTCTGTTACCTGAGGCTCTTTGTGGACATAAAGACACCAGAAGGAGAGTGGAGATGATGAACGGACTGATCACCACCAGGTGGAGACACACTCTCAACACAAGAGGAGGAGGAGCTGAGGCAGGGGGCGGGGCTTCTGTGGTGGGCGGGGCTTATGTAGTGGGCGGGGCTTCTGTGGTACTCGGTCTCTCTACAGAGAGAATCCCACCTGGTCAGGTGACTGCATGGAGGAAATCCATGGTGAGACGACAGTGAAGCTCCTC